>NC_142882.1:42190075-42493106 GCF_051225735.1 Oryctolagus cuniculus
CTCTCTCGCAACTCCCTCATCCACCCCCAGGGGAAAGCTGGAAGGTAGAGAGCAGGTGGACACCCAGGTTGCTCTGGGGCTGTGACGCTGCTAGCTTGAAGTGAGTCTGACGGAAATCAGATGAGGCTCCAAGAATTCTTCAAGATACTCCGCGTCACCAGCTGTGGGGATGCACCTGTAACACTGTGCATCTCTCCAGACTCTTCAGTTTGCACAAGGAGCCTAAATTCACCACAACATATTTAAAATGCAACTGATATTCTTCTTGCCTCAAAAATTATGGAAAAGTATATGCTCTTATCACACACAAAAAAACAACCTTACATCTGATGGAAATGTTAGCACCCTATCCTCTGAAAATTAACAAAGTTACTAACTATGCAATTTTTCATTTTAAATTAAATCACAGAAATAATTTGCCTCTACCTAAACCCATTAAAAGTCCGGTACTATACAGCAGAGATGACATTGAATGATTCACAAATTAATGAAACCATTGTCATGATACTTTAAATTTTAGGGAATGGAATTATAAAAGTCGTATAAAAATATTGACACCTTCCAAGCCCCTTCAGCAGCACTGTTGCTGTTTTTTTTTTTTTTTTTTGAAAACTAAATATGTTTAAAGCCATTGTATAGATCAAAGGTACCTAGATATTTCCATGGAGGCAGATCAGTGATAACCTTGAGGTTATAATCTAGTTTCTCCAAACAGAAGTGAGCTTTGTATAAGCAGCTGGACTCAGAAGAGTGATTTGCTGATGATGTGAGAGTCTGGGTCTCTGTACCAGTCCTGGATGTCAGGGTGAAGTTTGCAATGAGACCTGCGACATAAAGTCATATCATAGACTTTGTACTTGCAGCCAATTTCTAGGCAGTGTTACGACTGTTTGCATTTTACAGGTTCGAATAATAAGATGTTACAGCGTGAAGATTGACTGAGGAGACCAAACCATGAGAACCCCTGAATTTGAGACCACATCATTTCATGATATTTAGAGCTCTGTCTCTGGAGATGCCATCCTCTGACCCACTGTGCAGAGTTGTTCCCTAATTAGGTTGTTTCAGAGCTAAAGGGGGCAAAAATAGGACTGAACAGCCTTCCAGTCAAACATAGCTCGTACAAATCTATCTCTAAACTCATGTAGAGCTCTAACAATGGTTTCATTAATTTAGCAATCACTCAATGTCACAGCTATTATAATGTACTAAGCTCTTAAGAGAGAAAGGAAAAGGCAAATTGTTTTATTCCTATGATTTAATTTAAATGAAAAATGATAAATTGCGTTGATGGGCTTGTTAAAGTTTTCTGAGTTGCTTTAGGATTTAAAGTATGGACTTTTTTTTTTTTTCTTGAGAGCTATGCCTTTGTCTTCTATTTTAAAACTCCTCAGTGAACATTCTTAGTTTTCTAGGACAGGTATGAAAACACTTGACTTTAAATGACTTTTTAAAAAATGTACAATATATACTTCCAACTTGGTAACAAATGCAGCCAAAAACGTTTGGATATTAAGATCTTGAATACCAAAGTTTCCCCCAGCAAGGACCCCAACTTGTCCATGGGGACAGTGAAGCACTCTATCCACCACTGCCAGCCACGCACACTGGCTGGAGCTCATTCCTCCATCCCTGCCATCTTCCTGCCAACCTGCTCTCCAGGTCTATTGTGGGTTGCACTTCCCATGCTCTTGTAGTGATTCCTTCCCTGCCATGGCTCGGGACTGTCTCTCAGAAGGGTCTTTGCAGATAGTGTTGACACAGCTTATTCCTCGGAGCCTTCCTTTGGTAATGTCCTAAACTCTGTCTTTTGGGTTGTGTTTAGCCTAGTGGTTAAGATGCCCTCATCCTGAATGGGAGTACCTGGGTTCAATACCTGACTCCAGCTCCTGGCTCCAGCTTCCTGCTAATGCAGACTGTGGGAAGCAACAGTGACTGCCTCAAGCAATTGAAGACCTGCCACACACGTGAGAGACTGAGCTCCCAGACCCCATTTTTGTCCCAACCCAGTCCTGGCTTTGTAAGCATTTGGGTAATGAACCAGCAGATGGCCTCCGTCTCTCTTTCTGAAACAGATAAATAAAAACATAAAAGCAAAACAACACAAAGGCAGGCATTGTGGTGCAGTGCATTAAGATGCTGCACAGAGGGACCAGCTGGTGCTGTGGCACAGTGGGTTAAGACTCTGCCTGAAGAGCTGGCATCCCATATGGATGCCGGTTCTAGTCCTGGCTACTCCTCTTCCAGTCCAGCTCTCTGCTGTGACCCGGGAAGGCAGTGAAGGATGGCCCAAGTGCTTCGGCCCTGCACCTGCACAGGAGACCTGGAAGAAGCTCCTGACTCCTGGCTTTTGATCAGCTCTGCTTCTGCCATTGCGGCCATTTGGACAGTGAACTAGCCTCTCTCTTCTCTTCCTTCTCTCTCTCTCTCTTTCCCTGTTGCTCCATCATTCAAATAAAAGTAAATATACAGACATAAATACATAAACGAACTTTGAAAGCTAACTCTGTCCCTCCAACCCACAGAGCATTTTCCTGGAACGGGAATGTCCTGGATTCCTGAGGTGACGGAACCGTCTGTGACTCTGGAGAACAGCTGAAACACCTGAGCGTTTTGGTCAGACATTCTGAGGACAGGACAGACCTAGCAGGGCATCCGGCCCAGCCGCGGCATCATGGGCTTCACAGGTGAAAGACTGCCCCTGATGCAGGGAACAATGGAAGACAGAGGGATTTATTATTATTATTATTATTATTATTATTATTATTATTTGACAGGCAGAGTAGACAGAGAGAGAGAGAGAGACAGAGAGAAAGGTCTTCCTTTGCCGTTGGTTCACCCTCCAATGGCCACCGCGGCTGGCACGCTGCAGCCGGCGCACCGCGCTGATCCGAAGGCAGGAGCCAGGTACTTATCCTGGTCTCCCATGGGGTACAGGGCCCAAGGACTTGGGCCATCCTCCACTGCACTCCCTGGCCACAGCAGAGAGCTGGCCTGGAAGAGGGGCAACCGGGACAGAATCTGGCGCCCCGACCAGGACTAGAACCCGGTGTGCCAGCGCCGCAAGGCGGAGGATTAGCCTAGTGAGCCGCGGCGCTGGCCAACACAGGGATTTAATTCTGGGTTCACAGGGCTCCAGCCTCTCCCTCCTAACTCTGACGCTGACTTCTCTGTGGATGTGAATTGCTCTTTGGAGATGCGATCACTTCCAGGGGACAGGAAGATGGCACTCTCATCCCTTTGCCCACATCAGCAGAGTCAAAGATAATAAGAATGAGAATTTCTTGCTGCTGAATATCCAGGTTTCAGTTTGGCAAATGTATCACGATCATGTAAGGTGTTAACTTCAGGGGAATATGGATGCAGCACTTCTCTGTATCATCTTTGAAGTGTTTATAAATCTAAAGTTATTCTACAATAAAAATTTTACTTAGAACATGAGTGAAAGCAAAGGGGATGGGGGTGCCCAGTGATACAAAGATTCAGATTTTTTCAGAAGTTATCTAATGACTATCCTAGATGTTTTGACAATTTTCATCAGAAATTGACATAAAATGTCTCAACCAATGTGTGCTTTTGTGTAAGACATGAATAGATTTAGGGAACAGAATGAAATTGGATATTTACTGAAACTTAAAAACTCAACTGGTAAGAAAATTCCTTTTTTCAATAAACGCTACACTTGAAAATTATTTATCTACTTATTTTCTTCAGGTTTCCTTTTTACTAAATGGTTATGTGAGCAAATTATAAAGGAGAAAAACAATATTGACACCTTTGGGTGAAATGGAAAAATGGTTTGTTACTGAACATGATTTGGAAGGATAGGAAATTTTCATTAAAAATAAAGGGATAATGAGATTGGAAAAAAATGTCATCTTAGAAAAAGTTTTGTCATATTTTTGGCAGTTTATAACAACAGCCTTTTTGCTAGAGTACTGAAGACAATTATGCCATACACACACTTTTAAGTCTCGCTGCCATACTCTAGACTTCTTCATTTTCTAAATTTGCTGTTTGTACATTGAATTCATTTCTCAGGCTTCGTTTTGTTGTCTCATTATGCGGACTTCAGTGAGTGTTTGAAACCCTCTTCAAACAAGAACTCTCATTTGTTTTCATCATCCTGAACCACATGTAAAATCCTCTCTTGCACTGCCTTCCCTGTTCACACACCACTGGCACTGCAGTGGTAAAATTCATCACAGGGCAACTCAAAGGGAGTCCCCACACCCCTCTCTGCCAGGCCTTGAGAACTCAGGGAATGAGGAACAGTGGGGAGCGTTCTAAGTGGTGTCCAGTAACCACTGTCCAGTGATTTTTAGCTGGCTTTACACAATTGCCCTTAATGCAATAATCCATCCTCCAAATTCACGCTGAGGCTCACGCAGGTGTTTGCTTTGGTAATTGTTAAGTCTGCCTCATGTGGTGGTGGAGCTGGATACCCAGAACCCTCGCCTATGATGGTCTTGTCCCCAAGGAAGTGAGCCTGTGCATGGGACACACGTAGCTACTTCCCAGTCTAAAGGAAGCTCTCTTCCAGATACAAACAGTTGTCACTGCCCAGCCCTCAAATATTTTTCAGTTCTTTCAACATTTATTATCATCCTGTTCTTCTAAAAAAAAATAGCAGCATATATTTCCTTGAAAATGGAATAGAATCCATCGAAAGTTAGGTGAAGAAAAGTGGGTGAAAAGTCAGGTCCTCAGTGGTTAATCTACGAATGTGAAATTCTTCTTAACATAAAGCCCATGAGCAAGGCCAGAGCAGAGATAAAATCACAGTATAAGCTCTGATTGCTTGGGCAACAGAATGAAGATGACTCCTGTTGGTTGCATTTGTCTTGGTTTAAAAGGACATTCATTAAGCCTACACAAAACCTAAGTAAGTACATGGTTAATGATCATTAGAAATAATCTTGCTAATTTGAAGTATTTTATTTTGTGATTATTGCAACACTGATTTTTTTTTTTTTTTTTTTTTTTACAGACAGAGTGGACAGTGAGAGAGAGAGACAGAGAGAAAGGTCTTCCTTTGCTGTTGGTTCACCCTCCAATGGCTGCCATGGCCTGTGCGCTGTGGCCTGCGCACCGCGCTGATCTGATGGCAGGAGCCAGGTACTTCTCCTGGTCTCCCATGGGGTGCAGGGCCCAAGTACCTGGGCCATCCTCCACTGCACTCCCGGGCCACAGCAGAGAGCTGGCCTGGAAGAGGGGCAACTGGGACAGAATCTGGCGCCCCGATCGGGACTAGAACCTGGTGTGCCGGCGCCGGAAGGTGGAGGATTAGCCTAGTGAGCCGCGGCGCCGGCCGCAACACTGAATTTTAAACAAGGAATGCTCATGGCTTTCTTCAGATATTGATTCAACAGATTTTCTGAGCTCCTACTGGCTATACAGCACTACACCACAAAAGTGTATGACTTCTCTGTTGATTTTGTCTTTGTAATTGTAGCTTTCTCATTTTCTTACCAATCAAAGCACATGGCCTGATTTAATTTTACAGACCCCGTGTTAGGCAGAGCAATTCCTAAGTCCAACCTGTGAAGCCCATGAGTCTGCTTTGCTACATGGCCAAAGGCCTTTGACAGTGTATTCACAATGAAGGCTTCTGATATAGGTTGTCTCATTACCTGCTCAGATCAACCTTTCAACGCAGAGCACTTTGCCTGGGAAGCAGAAAAGAAAGTCCGGAGAGTAACCAGGAGAATAACTTGCCATGCTGGGCTGGGTTTGAGATACAGGGGCCTGAATGGGCCTCTGGTGAAGAAGAGCAGTCCCCAGCTTATGACCAGATAGGAGGCAGGGATCTCAGTTCCACACGGCCGGGACCTAGGTCCACCCACACCTGAAGGCACTTGGAAGTGAGTTCTTCCCAGAGACTACTCATAAGAGTCTAGCTGGCTGACATTTTAAATTTTACCACCCAACACCCACAGCAGAGAAAACAGCTAAGACCACTCAGATACTGATGATACAATACTTGCACATATAGGATACTTGAAACTGCTAACATTTTTAAAAGATTTATTTATTTATTTTAAAGGCACAGTTAGAGAGAGAGAGAGAGAGAGAGAAATCTTCAATCTGCTGGTTAACTCCCCTAATGGCCACAATGGCAGGGGGTCGGCCAGGCTGAAGCCAGGAGCCAGGAGCTTCTTCTGGGTCTCACACATGGATGCAGGATGCCCAAGCACCTGTGTCATCTTTTGCTGCTTTCCCAGGAACATTAGATTAGCAGGGAGCTGGGCTGGAAGTGGAGCCACTGGGACTCTTAACTGATACCCATATTGGATGCCGGCATTGTAGGCATGGCTTTGCCTGCTACGCCACAGCAGGGGACCCTGAAACTGCTAACTTTGTGGTACTTTGTTAGAGCAGTGACAGTGAACTAAGGGTGAAAATGTCAAAAATGATTATGGATCAAAGTAACACTTAAGAGTTGGTTTTTGGCCGGCGCCGCGGCTCACTTGGCTAATCCTCTGTCTGCGGCGCCGGCACAGTGGGTTCTAGTCCCAGTTGGGGCGCCGGATTCTGTCCCGGTTGCTCCTCTTCCAGTCCAGCTCTCTGCCGTGGCCCAGGAAGGCAGTGGAGGATGGCCCAAGTCCTTGGGCCCTGCACCCGCTTGGGAGACCAGGAGGAAGCACCTGGCTCCTGGCTCCAGATCTGCACAGCGCTGGCCGTGGTGGCCATTTGAGGAGTGAACCAACGGAAGGAAGACCTTTCTCTCTCTCTCTCTCTCACTGCCTATACCTCTGTCAAAAAAAAAAAAATAAGAATTTGTTTTTCATGATAATTTGGTTGCCTTTTTTTTTTTTTTAAAAAAAAAGATTTACTTAAGAGAGAGAGAGAAGGAGGAGAAAAGCCAGAAAAAAAAGAGATTGAGAGTTCTTCTATCTGCTGGTTTATTCCTCAAATGGCCACAATGGCCAGGGCAGGCAAGATGGAAGCCAGAAGCTTCATCTGGGTCTCCCACGTGGGTGGCAGGGTCCCAAACACTTGTGCATCCTCCACTGCTTCCCCAGGCTCATTAGTAGGGAGCTGGATTGGAAGTGGAACAGCTAGGACTCAAACTGGTGCCCATATGGGATGCTGGCACTGTGGGTGGTGGCTTAACCTGTTAAGTCCCAACACCACCCCCATTTCCATTTTATTTATACAAACAAGTAAGCCTTAGGACCACAAACAGTTTTCACCACAGACTTCACCTCTGACAGACTGGTAGCAGGTGCGTGGTTCGGTCTACTGAGCAGGACTATGGAGCTCGATCATGGACAAAACAGGAAGGAGGTGATGGGTGCCTGCCAGGAATTTCTTCCCATAACCAGTAGAGTCTTTCTGAACACACACTCAACAGGTGGTTTTTGTTCACCAAAGGATCATTCAATGTATAGGTTGGTGGATACCTCTGCCTTCACTCAAAGATACACTGTTTTACATTTCTCATGATTCATTCCCAATAACCCTTTAAGGTCACACACACACACACACACACACACATGCCTACATATACTTATGTACCCCAAAGCTGGTAAAGTTATGGGTTCTCTTACAAAGAAAAAAAAATCCTATTCCCAGGGTAATTTTTATATGTCCCTATGATAGGCATGACCAGTTAAAAAATCTTACGAATTTAAAGAAAGGCAGGACAGCAACTTGGAATTATTAAGGATTTGGAGAACCCAACAGAGCGCACTGAAGTGAGGAGTTCATCATGAACCTCCAAAGGCAGTCATGGCAGTGAGAAGATGGGAGTGAAGAATCTGGGTGCTGGGGAGATGTTGAACCCCTTGGGGAAGCTGGTTGTAGACAGCTGGAGGGAAGAGGCGCTAGGCCAGTGGAGAAAAGCTCATGGCAGAATTTTCTAATCTGTATTCCACAGATGACTTAGCCAGACGTGATCTCAAAGTGAAACACAGAGGGATTCCTCATGTGGAGATTTCTACATTGGAAGAGTTTAATGGATTCCTTTAGAGCAACTGTTTTTAACTGCTTTTTTGTGTACTTCAAATATCTTTCACAGGTATATATCCCTCCTCGGATTAATGCAATTAAACACCTAAGACAAATGCATGGGGTCTCCAAGGAAAGGGAGTGTATCCAAGAGCAACTATTAACAAGTAAAAATAAATCTGTGATATCCATATATGTACATTAATGCAAGTACTTACATATAAACATTAAACATAACACCTACTAATAGATTTAATCACCAGCGTAACTTTGAAATAGTGATGATTACAAACAATATTGCAAGACAGCTGCAACAATTATAATGTGATATGAAAAATCTCTGTCACTTTGGAGGGAGACAAAGTCACAGTTGCTCCCAATACAACTGAAGCTTTTTGTCTTCATTCAAAGGGAAGAAAATGTTAAATTTCGATGAAGGAATCTTTTTTTTTTAAGATTTATTTATTTATTTGAAAGTCAGAGTTACACAGAGAGAGGAGAGGCAGAGAGAGAGAGAGAGAGATGAGAGAGATCTTCCATCCAATGGTTCACTCCCCAATTGGCTGCAATGGCTGGAACTACACCAGTCCGAAGCCAGGAGCCAGGAGCTTCTCCTGGTCTCCCACGTGGGTGCAGGGGCCCAAGGACTTGGGCCATCTTCTCCTGCTTTCCCAAGCCACAGCAGAGAGCTGGATCTGAAGAGGAGCAGCTGGGTCTTGAACAGGCGCCCATATGGGATGCCGGCGCTTCAGGCTAAGGCGTTAACCCACTGCGCCACAGCGCGGCCCCTTGATGAAGGAATCTTTACTTACTATATACTAAATTGATCTTTTGTATATAAAGATAATTGAAAATGAATCTTGATATGAATTGGATGGGAGAGGGAGTGGGAGATGGGATGGTTGCGGGTGGGAGGGTGGTTATGGGGGGGGAAAGCTGCTATAATCCAAAAATTGTACTTTGGAAATTTATATTTATTAAATAAAAGTTTAAAAAAATTTCAATGAAGGTAAAACTAAGATGTAGACTATCACAGAGTCTTCAAAATGTTCTATGATTGCAAATTTCCACAAGTGAGGATTATGGGACTTACTTGAATTTATTTGAATATAGGAAATTAATATATTTCAAACATGCAATTCCACACAGCATGTGAGAAATTCTGTTCCCAAATGGGGCGTTGGGCCTGGAAGCTTCTAATTTGTAATGATGCGATATTGCACTGGGAATCATTGTTTTAAACTAGTGTTTTACACGTAGCTCCATTCCTCTAACAGCTGTTGTTTTCTTTGATGATGTATTTCACTTTCAGATATAATTTTTTAAGAATTTTCTTTGAACTTCCTACTTTTCCTCAGCCAGTTATCTCCCTTAAATTCCCAAGATGGAGGGGAAAATGCGCTATCTCCCACCTCTGCACTGAGGCAATCATGGCTGACAGGGCCTGCTCCCCTAGCATGTGGCTTCTCTCAAGAACAATTCCCTGCTTGGGGCTGGCACTGTGGCACAGCAGGTCAAGCTGGCACCTGTAGCGCCGTCATCCCATATGGGCACTGGTCGGGGTCAAGGCTGCTTCACTTCCAATCCAGCTCCCTGCTAATGGTCTGGACAGAGGATGGCCCAAGTGTTAGAGTCCTTACCACCCATGTGGGTGAAGCTCCTGGTTCCTGGCTTCAACCTGGCCCAACACTGGCCTTTGTGGTCATCGGGGTAGTGAACCCCAGTAGATGGAAAATCTGTCTCTGGAACTCTGACTTTCAAACAAACAACCATTAAAAAAAAAAAAAAGAACACTTCTAACTAAGTATCTCATTTATCAAGAAAGATGTGTGGTGATAAAGTCATGTTACCACAGGTATAGCACAACCACGTGCCTGTGGCTCAAATATGAACCCAGATTTTAGTGGAAAATAAAAGCTAAGTGAGAAAGTGACAATCGTCAGCCCATGTGTCGCTGCTGCCTTGAATCTACAGCAAGGAAAGCCGACTGTAGCTGACTGCTCCTCTGCTCAGCTCCAGCCTGCCGCACCTTGGGCACCTTGGGAGGTGAGGGGCACACCCATGGGCAGCCTCTCCCAGGAGGCGTGGTGTTTTCAAAATGATCAAATGTTTTGAGAGAGGGAAAAGAATAAAAGAAAGGGACAAAAGAGTACACAGATCCCAGCAAATTACTGGCATAAAATGAATTCATGCTCACATTTGCATCTTGAAAAGATCTGTCCATGAGAGCCTTCTATCTATTTTATGATTTCTTTAAGTAGTCCTTGCCATTTTAATGACAACTAATAGATGTAGAAAGCAGGCAGGGAACTAATTACTACAGTGTCAGAAAAAGATACACAACAGACTCGTGTCAAATGGTTTTTGAGCAAGCAACTCAAATAACAGGTCACCATTCCTGCAGGATTTTCTCCTTCTTTATTATTGGTATTTTTTATCCATTTTCTTCATCTCAATAAGCTGCTATTATCCCAACTTGACAGGTGAGTTTTGTCCTTTCCAATTTCCTATCATTGGGAAATAGTGATGCTGTGTTCTGACGAGCCAGTCTTGCAATAATACTAAGTGGAAGAATATAGCAGGCGATTGTTGCGCTTTATAGATAGGAAGCCTCGTGGTGAAGACGGCAGTTAAGGTGCCCACATCCCATATCCGAGTGTCTGAGTTCAATACCTGGCTCACGTTCCTGACTTTGGCTTCCTGCTGAAGAGCCCAGCAGCAGTGATGGCCTGAAGTGACTGGCTTCCTGCCACATATGTGGGAGACCTGGATTGAGGTCGGAGCTCCTGACTTCTGGCCCAGACATGGCTGTTGTGGGCATTCTGGGGAGTGAATTGCTGAATGGGAGCTTTCTCTCAAATAAGTAAATTAAAATAAACATGTAAGTACTAAGCAAATATACATAAATACCTAAGGAAAAACAATTAAAAAGAAAACAGTGCTTATTTCAGTCTAAAGGATTATGGGCCTCAAATATTTAAAATTTTATATTTTGTCTAAATTTTCTGTAATATGCAACCATGCTTTTATGGCCAGGAAAAGAAATAGTTATGAAACAAAGGTGAGTGTATATCTTTCTTTGAAACTTTTTATTTATTCGGACGGCAGAGAGACACACACAGAGACAGCGAGAGAGAGATCGATCTTCCATTGGCTGGTTCACTCCCCAGATGCTCACAGAGCTGGGCAAGGCCAAAGGCAGGAGCATGGTACTCCATCTGCATCTTTTACAGGGGTGGCAAGGACCCAACTAGAGCCAGCACCTGCTACCTAAGAGGGTGCACAGTAGCAGGAAGCTGGGTAGGAAATGTAGCAGGAACTGGAACCAGGCACTCTCAGGCCCATTGTGGGACTGCCCAGTGGCATTGTCACTGCTGTGCCAACTGGATCTGCCCCAGTATATCTCTTAAAATTGTAAGAACAGGTAAACCGCTGAATGCCAGCATTCAAAATAGACTTTTATAAAAAACAGAGGTTCGCAAAAACCCTTTCAGAAAAGTCGAGAGAAAAGAACACTGATGGCTTTGCCAAGGAGCCTCACTTCCCGATGCACGGCAGAGCTGGATGTGGTGATGGCCGTGGAGGCGAGAGCAGAGATGGAATTCAAGGCTCGCGGGCTGGCCCTGTCCATCTCCCGCCCACGCGGAACAGAGAGTGTTTATAATGATTGGAAAGGGGTGTCGTTTTGTTAACTCATCCTGAGCGCAAAAGCAAGCGCCTTGGGAAGGCGTCTGCAGCTCTCACTGCCATTTCAATATAGCCTCTGCCCATCTTGCCACCCGGGGCCATTTTCGGTTGTTATTGTCACAGCCCATCTTTCAATACCATCGCCGATTTCAGAGGTGATGTATTCTTTAAAGTCTTACTAACATGGCACAGCTCTCTTTGTGTGTCAGTTCCATTCCTTTGTTGGAGTTTCCACGTTTTTCTGCCTGTGGGATTGAGAAATCATGGAAAATTGCCACTTGTGTGCGTAAATTACTGTTTTTGCCCATCAGACGTGCAAAATGCTCTATGTGAGCCTTGCACACCATTATGTTGTCCCATCCAGGACCCTTTGAAAGTCAGCAGGGTGCCTCTGGCTGAAATTCAGTCAGGCGATTAAATTTATTCAAGCTTGGTGAGCATGAGAGATTTCAAAAGAAGAGGAGCTGAAGGGATGAGATGATGGTCTTGACAGACCTCAGCAAAAGTGTCTGACACCTGACAGCTCACGGTGAGGTATGGTACCTGCTCCCATTGATTTGCAACAAAGTCTTTTCTCAGTAAGTATTTCCACTTAACATTTCCTCTCAGGGAACCTGGGCCGTTGAAGATATTTACGAGTTGCTTTCAGCTTCAAAATAAATCACCTCTAATTCCTCTAAGCGAAATCAATCACAAACCTGTAAAAAATGGACTGGTTGTTTGGTCGATTCTGGCAGAAAAGTAAACAGCACTTCAGCTTTTCTCCGCCATTAAGGCCTAAATGGCCTAGAAAGTAAATCAATATTTCTAGTCATCCTCTGGCTACTGTTTAGCCAGTAGATATGGATTTGCTCTGGCTCGCTGCACTCCCCCAGGACTAACCTGGAGTCCTGGGAGAGGAGAAAGAAGTTCGTTATCTGGTACAGCTCTCTGTTGTGCATTCAAATGGATCACATCCATCAGTGACCCTTGCTGGAGCTAAAGGATGAGGGCTTCCTAGTCACCCCTCTTCAGGGTGCCACAGTGAGGGAAACTACACCTCCAGTCCTGCCGGGTGGCAGGCGACCTTAAGAATACTCCAGTAAGGAGGGAGGTGGCGATTGGCGTGGCAGGAGGCACAGAATATGCTGTTTCAACACAGGAAGCACCGGTTCCCCATTCTTGAGTGAACTATGACACATGCGCAGTGCTCTATGGTAAAGAATCTGTCATTTACCCACCGACTTTCCCACGTTTTTCTCCTGTGATGCCTATCAGTGAAAGTCAGAAGAACTTGGATATTGTGGACCAATGTGCCTCCCCTCTTCATGTCAGCCAACGAAAGGTCTCTGAGTCTCATTAATTTCACTAGAACAACCTGTTAACAATAGCTTGGTAGTAAGACTTTGCTAATTTTAGAAGAGAAGCTTGGAGGAAAGAGGATTCCTTAAGGGGATTATTTTATTTATTTATTTTTTGACAGGCAGAGTGGACAGTGAGAGAGAGAGAGAGAGAGAAAGGTCTTCCTTTTGCTGTTGGTTCACCCTCCAATGGCCGCCGCGGCCACCGCGCTGCAGCCGGCGCACCACACTGATCTGATGGCAGCAGCCAGGTGCTTCTCCTGGTCTCCCATGGGGTGCAGGGCCCAAGTACTTGGGCCATCCTCCACTGCACTCCCTGGCCACAGCAGAGAGCTGGCCTGGAAGAGGGGCAACCGGGACAGAATCCGGCACCCCAACTGGGACTAGAACCTGGTGTGCCGGCGCTGGAAGGCGGAGGATTAGCCTAGTGAGCCGCGGCGCCGGCCTGGGGGATTAATTTCAGTTGCCTTTAAGTTTCAGCCTTATTTCCTGGATCCATATGGGGAAGTGATAATGCAGCAAAATCTTATTTTTTGACTATTTCATACACCTATTCATTAGGACATTTTGTTTTTTCTTGATAAGAACCACAGAGAAAAAGATGAATTCTGACCATTTGAAGCATTCAAGTGTACATAGGTAGAGAGCACAAGATACTTTTTAAACAAACTTAGTACTCCAAGAGTTACAAGGATCTTATTCTGCCTGTTCTACTTTAGAGATCTCTTTAATAATTTTAAGTAAAATCATTACAGCAGAATTGATAAGCAGGGATATAAATATTTTAATAAAAAAGGCACAACAGAATTTAGGTGGAATATGGACCAAGTATACTCATTTATGAAATAAAATCAGTGGCTAAGATTGAGTTCCTGTAGGGAGACTGGCTTTTAAAAGCTGATTGATTTGAGAGGCAGAGAAACTGAGTGGCAGAGAATGAGAGTGACATAGAGAAAGGCAGACAGAACAAGACAGAGGGCTCCCAGTTGCTGGTTCACCCGCTAAGTGCCTGCAATGGCCAGGACTGGGTTAGGTCAAAGTCAAGGGAAAAGAACTCAACGCAGACCTCCCTGTATCACAGAAATCCAAAGACTTTGACCATCAGCACTGCCTCCCAGGGTTTTCACTCAGTAACTGGAGCTGGAATCAACGCAAATACTGTGATGTGGGAAAGGGACATTGTATAGGTTAACACCTGCACTCCTGATTTGTTTTGGGGGAGATTTTTGCTCCTTCTTTTTCCAAGACTAACCTCTTTAATTTTCCTGTGAAGTCTGCTTTAGAATATATTTTAAATGTATTTTCTTTTATTTGAAAGGCAGAGAGAGAGAGAGATTTCAGCCACTGGTTCAACTCCTCAAATACCCACAACAATTGGGGCTAGGCCAAGCCAAAACCAGGGGCATACACCTCAACCTGGATCTCTTCCATAGGTTGCAGGAGCACAACTATTTGCACCATCACCTGCTGCCTACCAGGGTGTAAACTAGCAGGAAGCTGGAACCCAAAGTGGAATCAAGACTCAAATCCAAGCACTCTAATACAGGATACAGACATCTCAAGTGGTATCTTAATCACTGGTTCAAATGCTCACTCCATCTTTTTTTTTTTTTTTCCTTCTTTCTCTTGGTGTGTGTGTTACTCTATGTCTTTTTGATAACAGACATTCTGACAGATGTAAGGTGGTATCTCATTGTGGTTCCTGTCTGCATTTCCCTGGTGGTAGTGATATGGGGCATTTTCCTAAATAATTCCAAGTCATTATTCTTCCCGAATCACATTTCGTAGTCTCCATTCTCCTTAATGGCTGAGACTCTAAGGATGGGACAAAGCAAATTGGAAGATAATAGAAAAGGGATCTTCCATGTCTGTCACATATAAAGGACTTACACATGCCCTTTTAACTGACACTTTTAATTCTGCAATAACATCCATATACTTAAAGATGCAAAAAGCTAACCCTATTCTCTTTCCAGCACAGGTTTGAAATATGGAGAGATTCTGCTAATCTCAGAGAATGATAATCAAACTGAACTAATGGAACTTATTTGCAAAATTTATTTGCAAAATTAAGTTGATTTTCCATCGTGATGACACTTTAACATACCTATTAAAATAATGTCTTACTTAGGTTGATTGAGAACTTACATAAGAATGACAATTTCTAGTCCATTTATGATATAAATTCCTCTGTATCCCAAAGGAATTTAATCCAGAGAGTGGCGAGTTCCAAGGAGGACCTGGCCCTTTCTTTATTGTCAAGAAACATTTATTTCTGACTAAGAAATTTAAATGCATGCAAATTTTCTCTGCATTTTACCTTATTTTTATTCTGTTTATTTCAAAAACACTAATATAGATAGTGAAGCACTGTTACATCAATAGGTTGAATTTCCCCTTTTATGAGTATAATATTATTACCTTCATCTGGGAGTTGTGATTACTAGACAATGCATTAACACAAAAAAGAACCAAGACTCTAGTGGTTCACTTTTCCTTGAACTAGTATTATGATTTTTATTAAAAAAAACATTATAATTTTATATTCATAAAATAGCTCTCTATCATAAAAATCATCACCGAATGGAACATGTTATATATCCAACACGTGACTGCTAAAAGAATATATCAGGTACTTCAAAAGTTCATGGAAATGAAATAAAAAAGATGTTGATTTTAGTGCAAAATGCACTTTCCACAAACTTTCTGAATAAACTTTGTATAAATAAACAAGTAAATACACTTGGTCAGACTATAAATGAATGCTATTCTGGTCCTGTGTCACGTACCATCAGGAGCAGGTCTGAGAAGCTCATCATTAGTGAACATTGTGAAATGTGTTTGCACAAATAAGATAGTTATGAGATCATTAGGTAATACCATCTGATGGGGCTGCTGTCATACACGCGGCCCCTTGTCTGCTGGATTGTTGTTTTGTGGTGCAGGGCTGTGTTCTGTTTCTGCAGTAGAGGCTTAGGTCATTATTTATCAGTGGCTTCTGGAGTCTCACCAGAGTATCCAGAAGCACCGACAGAATGAAGTCACTGGATGAAGTAACTGGGTGCTGTTTCTTCACTCAAGTAGTTAAGAATGGTTGACAACAAGAAATTTTTGTTAAATCCTATTGGAAATTCCAAATCCCATTGGCAAAAAGTGGCTCTAACATACAATTACAAGTAATGACATAATTTAAGATCTTCTAGTTAATCTAGTGTGACTTATTAAATATCCTTGAATTCTAGCTTTGGGAGAAGAATTTTCCCAATATATTCTCCTGTGAAGGAGATGAAAATTCTAGCAAAACAGCTCCACCAAGTATGGTAGAAGCTTGGGAAGAGCTTGGCCAAGTAAGGCCTGAGGGCACAAGCTAAACTGTTTCTGTTCAGCCTGTAAGTATGCAATTGAGCTGGCAACACTGAAAGGTAACTCTTAGCCACACATCTGCATTATATACCCAAACAGAACTCCATTCTTCTCATTAGTAAACCATGTTACAAAAAAATGTATTCAGTAAATATTATGTTTGTAATGTTATTAATACACACAGGGGGAACTTGTGGTTTTTAATTGTAATCTACATAAAATTCTTAATTTTGCACCTTGGCCTGCAAAGCATAAGTATTTACCGTGTGTTCTTCATTGAAAAAGTGGGTCCACTCATATTCCACTGCTCTTTAAGAATCACAAAATATTTATATTGTTAATTTAGCTGAGGAATATCATCTTGAAGCCTTGATCTTCTCTCCCTTCCTCGCACTATTTATTTATTTATTTGAGAGGCAGAGTGGACAGTGAGAGAGAGAGAGACAGAGAGAAAGGTCTTCCTTTTGCCGTTGGTTCACCCTCCAATGACCGCCGCGGCCTGCGTGCTGCGGCCGGCACACTGCGCTGATCCGATGGCAGGAGCCAGGTACTTATCCTGGTCTCCCATGGGGTGCAGGGCCCAAGCACTTGGGCCATCCTCCACTGCACTCCCTGGCCACAGCAGAGAGCTGGCCTGGAAGAGGGGCAACCGGAACAGAATCCGGAGCCCCGACCGGGACTAGAACCGGCGCCGCAAGGTGGAGAATTAGCCTAGTGAGCTGCGGCGCCAGCCCACACCATTTATTTAACATCTTACTGGTTCACCCTTGTGTGTGTGGATTTTGCAGCCTCTAATGACTTTCATTTCTAAAACAGGACCAGGCACTTTATTCTTTGTTTACAGAAAAACTATAACCAAACCCTTCTCTGAACTGACTTAGAGAACCTGAAGTTCATGGATACTTCATCAGAGCCAAGTCAGTAAGAGCAATGAATTTGCTGACATAAGCCATGAGCAGCAGAGGACACTGTGAATACAGCCAGGTGGCAAATAAAAATTATAAACTCTTAAAGTTCACTTCATGTCTTTTTATCTGAAATATCAGAAGAACTACCCCATTTTCTCTAATTCATAGTGGTATCTAGAAATCAGTGATGGGAAAGATCAATTAGCTCCCTTCCAAGGTTCCGGTTTGCCAATTCAGCACATTAACTTTGGCCTGTCCAAATTTACATGACTGAAAAAATGGGTTTCTACCACTTAACTTGGGAGATATTTCTAAGTGAAATTCATCTGTACCAAAGCATCTCTGAAAACTTTGCTATCAGAGTTATGCTAAATTGTTCTCTGATTAATTACATCTCATTTGTCCTTTATTCCCCTTGGCTACCCAAAGCATATTTTTGATTCAATTTATTTGAGATCAACCTGCCCACACGTATTACTGATAAAGAATATATCATTGATGGTTTCTGTTTACCAAATGTTTGTTGCATATTTTGTCCCTTTTAATAAATATTCCCTTTTAATAAATATCATCAAAACCATAGGAAATTTTCTTAAATTCTGTAGGAATTCCAGTGGATTGTGTGTTAACTCTTCTAGCTTCTTTTTTTCATCAATGTAACCACGAATGTCCACATAACCTGGTATTATTTCTGCCCTTCTTCCTGCTATCAGTGCTCATAGTTTTATTTTTCTGAAACCTCAATTACATTAAGCTTTTCTTTTGCTGCAATAAGCATGGCTTCCATACTCTCATTGATTCAGTCTAACTAGAGAAAAATCTGAGGATACTGGGTTCTCTTCTTCCTGCCCAACTGATGGATATCCTGTAACACAATTTGGAGTCCAAAAATGAGCTGATTAAAAAAGTAGTAAGAAAATCCATATAGATGACTAAGTCAATCCATCAGTGCTTTACTTGGTAGGGTCAACCTTCTCTGTGTGGAGGAAATACCACTGGCAGGAGGTAGTGATGAACTACGACCCTTGAAAGTGTTGCAACAGGAACTAACGACAAGGAAACATTTGCTATTAGAGCAAATAGACTCCTAATCAACATATTATTGATCCTTCATTTTTGTCAAGGTCATTTTGTGATTTAAAAAATGATCCCACAGTAAGGCTTTAATAGGAAAAGTGGACTAATTTGATTTAAAGAGTAAATGCTATTAATTATGAAAGACAGTCAATAAAATGCTTGTTCTTCCCAACATAAAGGCAAATCTTATAGTGCCTATGATTTATGGTAATGAATACAATGCTGAAATATTTTCACCAGTATCTCCTCTTCCATTCCCTTCTTTTGCTGTTTTTGTTGTTCACACATTTGAAAATCTTCAAAGTAATCACTGCAGTTCAAAGCAAATTTTGGCTAATTTTTTTGTGATTTCTACTACTGTGCTTTTTATTTTAAATAGATTGGTCTGGTACAAATATTTTAACGTTTTTCCAAGAGAAATGTAAGAAGAAGGGAGAAAAATTTCCATTGTTATAGCTAAAGATTTAGGTAGAATTTTTAAAAATAGCTTATTATATATCAATGTTCAATTTGAACAGAAAGATGAGATTTAAACAGCAATTTTTAACATTCTTAAAACCAGATAAGTGAATTCTACAGAAGTGAATTTTAGAGAACTATCATTTCTAACTAATATCTAGTTGTATGTACAAATTTGTTCCCTACTATATGTACAGCTATATGTAAATGCCACAATTGCAATATTTTCCATTCTGGATAGTAAAGTAATTTTTAGAGCCCGTTCATCACATGATCTTATTGTAAAGAAGCTAAGACATAAATGATTCAACTGATAATAAAACGAACTGAGTGAATTTAAGATAAATTCAATTCTTGAACATCTCTGTGTAGCCCATAGAACAGTTACTGGTCTCTCCAAGATAAAAGGTAAATACTTTTTCCCCTAAAAATGATTTCAACATAAGCAATGTCAGTTATTCTATATCTCACTTCCATAAGTTAGGACACCTTGGTTATAAAATATGCATTTGAAGAACTGCCTTCAATATAAGTTTTCACAGAGTGAGTCAGTATGTGAATTGAAACATACTGGACTGTAATTACGTGACTATGTCCATAGAGAATGGAAGAGCAGTTCATTTTTGAGTGTCTGTTAAGGTGTGATTTTCTTCTTTTTATTGGCTTAGAAAGAATATATTAGCTAAGTGTAAATAAATGCAAAGCGCCAAAGTCTGGTTTGCTTTCAATTTGTTATCTGACAAATTCCAAATATTTTTCTAAATTTACTGAAGATTTATTTATTTGAAGGAAAGAATTAGTGGCAAGATGGAAATGAAACTTTGTATCACAGGAAGCAAAGGGAAAAGAAGCCTAGTTTTGTGTGAGAATAAAGCTATCCAAGCTTTACAAATATTTGGGGGTCCATTTATTTAATTGTAAAATATTCTACTTTCTAGAAACAGAAGGTTGTGTTGGATTACCTTCAGGAATACCATTACTTTTGGACGCACAGTCATTATTTGCTCAACCTTACATATTCAATTTTCATGGAAAAGTGCTACTCATGTCCGCCCCAAAGCAGGAATTCCCACCTCAGTGGGCTGTTATGAGCTTGTATTTGTTGATAGACCTTCTTCAATAAGCATGGTTTTTAAAAACATTGCTGGGATGTGGTCAGTGAAGTCAGTGTTTTTACAGAATCAGTAATTTATTTTAAAAATGCTACAAATATTGTGTTTAAAGTGTTAATGGCTGCATTTCACATAGCAAGGTGAAAATATGTCTCAATCCACACGTAGTTCTCTCATAGCTAAAGTTGCTATGCTATGCAACTACCTACCTACTGAGTTTATAGAGTAATAAAGTGTAAAAGCATGACAGAATGAAGATGTACAGATTTTTCACTGAATAAAAGAGGCTGTAATGCCTTTTTCTCACAATTTGGTTGATTCAGAGGCATGAGAATTCCCAACTCTGGACTAAAGTTGAGAGGTTGTCTACTGATTCCTTTTCACCTTTTCCATGCAAATATTATGGCATAGGAAAAGATTTCAGAAGTAAAATACTCTGGATCAAAAGTTTTCAAGATTTCTGGAAAAAAATGAGAGGGTGGAGAAAGAGATACTGATTTACTCACACAAGAAATTAGGGAAAAGGTATGGAAATATCTTTCAGAGTTATATATTTCTTGCAATTGTACCCAGGTATATGGGACATGATTTAAGCTTTCTTGAAGATGAAAGATTAGATTATGAGCATAAATAGCTCTATTGTATTATCTAAAGAGCTAAAGATACATATTTGCATTGTTTTTCAGTGTAGAATTGGACAGGGGCAAGACCTGTGAGTACACAGTGCTGTGGAAGTATGCCATTCTTTCAGACTGTGTAATCTCACTGGCTGACCTGCCCTTAACACACAGAACATTTTATGAATTTAGAGGTGTCAGTGTATATCTTCATCTTTCCCTCTTCTCCTTACAAAAATCATTATCAACGTTTTACAAAAAGTTCACGGAAATTGTGCTTTATGGAAAAAACATTGCACATGCATTTCAATTTTTTTGTACCAACATAAACTTATCTCTTAGTTCCATTTTCTATTTTATATGGAATTAAAAGTTGTTGGTTTTTTTTTTTTTTTTTTGACAGGCAGAGCTAGACAGTGAGAGAGAGAGAGAGAGACAGAGAGAAAGGTCTTCCTTTTTCCGTTGGTTCACCCCCCAAGTGGCCGCTATGGCTGGTGTGTTGCAGCTGGCGCAGCGCGCCAATCCGATGGCAGGAGCCAGGTGCTTCCTCTTGGTCTCCCATGCAGGTGCAGGGCCCAAGCACTTGGGCCATCCTCCACTGCACTCCCAGGCCACAGCAGAGAGCTGGATTAGAAGAGGAGCAACCGGGACAGAATCCGGCGCCCCAACTGAGACTAGAACCTGGCGTGCCGACGCCACAGGCGGAGGATTAGCCAAGTGAGCCGTGGTGCCGGCCTTGGAATTAAAAGTTTTGTGATGTCTTTTTTATCCTTAAGTTCTTTTGTGACTGACTGGTTCTTTGGTTATTTACTTCTTTGAAGGTAGTAAAGATCAGTTTCAGCCAAGGCTCTCTCTGTGGCTCCCCATGTGATCGTGCCTCTGAACACAGCACGACCGGACTCCTCACACCACAGAATATGGAGTTACGTAATTCTAAGCTGCAACCCCCAATGTGGGAGCAGAAATAAATCCTTTCTTTCCCAAAGAAGCGCCTCTCAGGTGTTTCAGTTGAAGTAAAAGTGGACTAATGCAGTCACCTGATTGGGAGTGTAGAATGCCTGTGTCCAATCGCTTCTCGGCCTTTTGGCTAAGATCAAGTGCAGAATGCCTGTGTCCTTTCCCAGCCAGCACAGCAGGTGTTCCTGGTGTTTTTCCTGATCGCTCAATCTCTTATCTCCTTCCACAATCTCTATGACCTGCACCATCACTACCACGGCCCAAGTGATCTTCCCATGCTTTGCGCTCCCTCTTGTCATCACACGTTGTTCACTTTTGCTTTGTTGTGTTTTTATGTTGCTTTTCTTGTCCTTCCTCGCTTTTATTTGAAAAAAAGTCGCTGGTTATTGTCAGTTAATTAGAGCACTGATTATACAGATACTTTCTTATATCCAGTGTAATCGTCAAGTCTTCTGTTCCCTTGAGATAGATGATTTGTTCCAAATACTCACTCATCGGTTCAGTTTTGCTTTCCAGGGGTGAAGGAGCCTTCTTTTATATTTATGCTCTTTCAACATGATTAAGGGTACAAGAAGTCTGATTTCAGATGGACAAAATTTTGCTGCAATCTCTGAGCACTTAGCATCCACATAAACACTGGACTCACTTCAAAGACTGCTGTACACGTTGGAGAAAATGTGACGCAGGCACCAAAAATGCTCACCTACTGCAACTGCCTAAATATCCACTTTGATCTCATCCTCTTGAATGATTCTGATCAATGGTAATGATTTGTTGAAAAGATTAAAGATGGCAAAAATGAATAAATGCCAAGTTTTATAGTATCCATTGTGAAACATTATGCTAAACCACATTTGCCCATAAATAAATAGTCTCCTGTGTTTCCTTGAGCTGCGATCTTGAAAGTGTCCTTGTGAATACAAAGTGAAAATTAGGAAAATAAACACCTTTAATGGACATCAGGGAGATCTGTAGATGACACTGCAGTTGTAATTCATTCCAAAGGCTGAACAACTGACAAGGCTTGAAGCACAAATCCACATTATGATTTTGACAAATTCGCACTACAATTTTGAAAGGGAACAGTGAGGCAAAGCTACAGAATTCCTCTTTTATAAAAAAAATAAAACTAGCTGTCATATGTGAAGGCAAAATCTTGGACTATCTTTCTATTTTCATTTAGCTCTCCTCAAATGAGCAGATAATCTATAAAGTAAAAAATTTAGTAGTAGTATTGTTCTAATGAGCCAAATGATGACGTGTCACCAGTATAGGGTTAGAGACACATCACAGGAATGCAGTCGGAGAGGACTGTGGCTGGCATTTGTTATCCAGAGACAGCAGTGAGCCCAGGATGTGAGCCTAGGGTGCTAACCCATGGTCTATGACTGAAAAAAAAAAGTGCAGGAACAAGAATGAGGTAAGATGTTGGACCATGGAACTCCCTGTTGCAATGTCAGTGAGGTGCTCAGGTTGGCTGTCCGTGGAGGGCCAGTCTGATACTAACTAGGGTCTGGGGGCTGCTTGGCTGTAACTCCAGCAGGCCGTCTTGAGGTCTGATACACCTGCTTGTCCTATGGCATCAATACCCTACTCCCATTTATGCTGAAGGGAAGGCATGGTGAAATTAACGAGAGATTTATTTTCGAGCAGAATCCAAGAGTTTGTTTTGCAACTTACAACACAGAAATCTGAGTTAATTTTTAAAAACTTTCTCTGAGGCTTTTTTTCCCATTGATAAAATGGGGGGCCAGCTGTCATTATCACCACACTACTACTCCTAGAAGAAAAGTGATCCAGAAACAGTGAGCACACAACAGAAAGCACTGTAGTACATAATACAAGATATTAGTATCTATTATTACAAATAAATGATGACAAACATCATTGCGGCTGGCTACTGGTCTACTAATGGGGAAAAAAAGAACTGACCATATCTACCTGGGTTTTTAGTTCTTCAGTAATCCATAGCTCTGTTTATTGTCCTAAAACCTATTAATTAGACAGATGTAGTTAATTTTTATTGATATTAAATTCTGGAAAATTATATTTTAATATCAATACTTCAGATTATTTGTGATACCTCCATTCCTGAAAAAAAGATGTCTATAATATAAAAAATTAACTTTTAATTGGCTCCTTAGCTAAACACTAAGATTAAAGAAGGAAAAAGTGAATTAATTACTGTGTACTATGACAGTCCTATGTACACATATTTATTTCTAAGAAAAAAATTATCTTTAATTTTTGGCCCAAGATAAAAGAAAACTTAAAAGCTGATAGTGCCTGAATTGAGACAGGCTATGGGAAAACATCCAAATAATGTGTTTCTAGAATGGCAGAGAAAATCTACTCCAGCAGGGTGTTCTTTGAAAAACTCATTTCTCTTGAAGTTCTCAAAAAGAGACAGACTAGGAGAACAGATTATTCTGAAGCCTTTGAATCTAATAAAATGAATTTTTTGAAAACAATCTTCACAGACTGTCACACTTATTTTTCCCTTTTGATAGGAGAGAAACATGAAGGACAATATTAACAAAAAAATTTTAGATTATGACAAAATCTCCACAGATTTTTGGCAGGAAAAACAAAATTGCTTTTTGGAGTATTTAGGGAAAGTTCTATATAAGCCTTTAAGAGCCTACAACAAAAAAGTATTTGTACATTGAAGTGTGTGTAAAAATAGTTTCTAGAACTCCATTTTGAAGTAGCACAAAAACGCCTTCAATTGCATTGTAGCTCTAAAAAGGAAACTCCCTGTATCATCTCCATAGTCAGGACCCTGACTTGAGCTCCTTGTGTCTCAGTGAACCCAAACGTAACACACATGCAGCAAATCGAATTACCCACACACTTCCTTACGTGATGGTGAAGAACCTGTGACTTAGAGGAGTTAAGCAGCGATTCTTCAGAGAAATCACCCAACAGATACAAGGAGAATTCGAGCATTTCAGGCCTCTTCTGCTGTTCCTGCACTGGCATTTGGACAAAGACTGGTGCCTGTACAGAAAGCACCATATTCTCCAGAGATCTGGCAAGTAGCAGACTGTGTCTTGCCAGTGTAGAAATAGCATTAGAGCAAGAGTAATTGCTGGAAAGCCTGTACTGAAAGATTTGTCATGCAGGATGGTAAAAATAATCCCACTTTTCAGAGTACATTCAAACTTTTTTTTTATTTCTAGTATTTGATAGAGATCAAAACATTTTCCTTTCCACAAGTGAATGAATTTTATGTAATACAGCTATTTCCTTTGATTTGAGTTCAAGCAGGAAAGCTAAAATGAAAAAAGAAAATTCTGTCTAGACGTACCATGTTTGTTCCTTGGGTAAGATGAAATTTATTAAGCCCGAAATGTGGTTTAAGGAAGTATTTATGTGTTCCATAAATATCTTGTTGGAAAGTGGAAATGCTAAGAGGGAGGGGTTTCTTCGATACAACTTGTAAATACAGTCAGAGGAGGCAGGTTAGCCTGCAGAGAGCTCCCACAGCAGTGTGTGCCAAGGTGTCCTTGACCGCCCCCAGCTGCATCTGCTGCCCTGTGCAGGGTGTACTGCCTTCTTACCTACCAAACTTACCACTAGACATGCCGGCTGAGACCCATAGCAGCCCACACGTCTTGTGACCACAATCACCTGATTTTGCCAATGACAGCCTCTCTAATAAAGCTCACTATCTCTGATTATTTTAACACTGGGTTCAAGCCTCCCATGTTTCAAAGAATATTCAAGAGTCATCATCATAATCCAAAAAGTCTTCCAGTGTGCAAGGGCATACTGCCATAGCCTGATCTACACCAAAGCCCGACTAAAGCATTTCCTTCATGGTCAACCTATAAGAGGAACGTGAACTCAGGAGGCTGGATTCCCAGCATGCACTTGCTTTGTCAGACATGCCACGGGCCTGAGAAAGCATATCTGTGACTTGTTGTACGACAGAGCCAGTCCAACTGCAGTAACTACGAGGGAAACGTGTTACGACGCAAAGCCACGTGCACTTTTTGGCACTCACTCAGTGCACTGTAGCTGAAAAACAACTGCGAGACTCCACGTCCCATTAACACTGTGTTAATTATTGTCATTGTCTCATCAGCGGTTTGTTTATGACAGTTCTGGCTGGCACGAGTAGTGGGATGTTCTGTCAAGGCCATCACCTGATGAGATTTTTATTGGCAAAAATTCCTTCTTTCCTTTACTCAGCTATGTTAGAGGGATCAGTGCTTCATTAACTCTGAGTGTAATCCCTTGAAGTGGGCCAGTTTTTTTTTTTTTTTTTTTTTAATGTTTCAAACAACTGGAACAATAGTTTAACCCACCCACAGTTTAAAAAGGAGACAGATCCTTCAATCTGTTTAGCTCAAATTTCACAGAATGGCAGTCAAATAGGAAAGGAAAAGCTATCTCCCTAAGGAAGAGTTTATAATGGTGATAAGATATGAAGGACACCTGTGTATACAAACGTGCATCTCCAATAGGGGAGGGGGCATTGGTGTCACAAAGTCCACAATAATCTCTATGTACATCCACCCACCACCACAAACCCAGTATTCAACAAATACGAGTTACTTGACTTTTCCTGTAAATTCGCTTCAGTGGGAAGGGTATAGAATACAATAGATTATTTGGCAAGGACTAAAAATTATTATTCTCTAATTCTCTACCTCTGGATACAGCTATAGATAGAGATTGTATGGGAGAGGATAGCTCTATTATATTTCTTCTGATATTCACTGTCAATTTTTCAAAGAAAGCAGTGCCAGTCTTAGTTGTTTGCCTAAACACAGGCTCAATGTTGCTGTGAAGTGACATTTAATTGTGATGGTTAACACTGAAGTCACTAGACTCTGAATAAAGCAGATAACCCTTCATAATGTGGGTGTGCCTCATCTTATCAGCTGAAGGTCTGAAGGAAAGACCAGACAGGAAGGGCCTCTACCCTCCAAGCTAGAGCATGGAAATTTTGCTGGAGTGTCCAGTGTTTTAGACTGAAGATTGCAATATTAACCCTTGCTGGAATTTCCAGCTAGCCAACTGTCTCTTTATATTTTGACCTGCCCATCACATAATTGCCATGCCAATTCTTTCAAATCTCTCCTTCTCTCTCTCTCTGACTCTTTCTCTCCCTCCCTCTCTCTTTCTCTCTCTGTCTCTCTCTCTTCCCCTTTCTTCCCTCCCTCCCTCCATCCCTCTTTCCCTCTCTCTGATTAGGACACTACTTTGGATATCCACATCTCATACTGCAGTGTCTGGATTTGAATCCTGGCTCCATTTCCAATTCTACCTTCCTGCTAATGCGTAACAAGGGAGGCATGAGGTGACAGTTAAAGTACTTGCATCTCTGCCACCCAAGTCAGAGACTCAGCTTGAGTTCTTGCCCAGCCCAAGCCTTTACAGGTACTTGGAAAATAAACCAGTGGTTGAAAGATTCTCTCTCTCTCTTCCTCTCTCTTTCTGCCTTTCAAATAAAATGAAAATAAATGAAAAATTTAAAAATAAAGAAATATGCCAATGTCTCGCAGAGTTTCCCCAATGTAGACTTCTTGGAAAAGACCCCAGAAGCACAGGTAATTAAAGCCCAGCTTAGAAGCTTCTGCACTGCAAAGAAAAAATCTCAACAAAATGAAGAAGAAACTGAGAGAATAGGAGAAAATACTTGCAAACCACTAAACTGATAAAGAATTAATATCTGGAATCTATAAAGAGCTCAAGAAACTCTACAACAACAAAACAAACAATCCAGTTAAGAGATGGGCAAAGGACTTAAACAGGCATTTTTCAAAAGAGGAAGTTCACAGGGACAACAGACAAATGAAAAAATGCTCAGGATCACTAGCCATCAGGGAAATGCAAATCAAAACCACAATGAGCTTTCTTTCACCTCACCCCAGTTAGAGTGGCCCTCATACAGAAATCAACAAACAACAAATGCTGGTGAGGATGTGGAGAAAAAAGTATCATAATTCACCGTTGGTGGGAGTGTAAACTAGTACAACCATTGTGGAAGACAGTATGGAGATTCCTCAAAAAGCTGAGAGCAGGTAAACAACAGGACCCAGCCAGCCCACTCCTGAGAATTTACCCAAGGGAAATGCAATCAGCATATGAAAGAGTTATCTGTGCCTCCATGTTTATTGCAGCTCGATTCACAATAGCTAACCTGTGGAATCAACACAGATGTCTATCAACTGATAACCGGATAAAGACACACACACATACACACACACACACAAACATACTATGGAATACTACTTAGTCAATAAAAAATGAAATCCTATCTTTTGCAACAAAATGAACGCAACTGAAAACCATTATACTTAGTGAAATAAGCCAGACCCAAATTGACAGATACCATATGTTTTCCCTGATCTGTGTTAACTAACAGAGTATCTGAAAGGTAATATATAGGAATGGAATTGGCATTTTGAGATTCGATGATTGATTATAGCCCTTGTCTCAACTGTTGAAGAACAGTGTTTTGTTTCTTACTATTTTTTGAACTCTTTCCTTAGTGTAGGGTTAAACTTACAATCATTAAGTAAACTGAAAGTAGATCATCATAGAAATTAAATAAGGAATAAAAGAGGAAGGAGGAGGGAAGGAGGAAATGTGCATGTGAGGGAAGGTACAGTGGGAAGTATCTCTAAGTTCCTAAATCTGTACATATGAAACACATGAAATTTGTATGCCTTAAATAATTTTTTTTAAAATATACAAGGAAATAAAGAGATAACCAAACAATAGCACACTATTTGTATATAACATTAACAGTCTTTCTATACTCTTTAAATGATCTCTAGATTTGTTATACTATTTAAACAATGCACATGCCATGTAAACAGTTGTTATACCATATTACTTATGGAACAAGATTAAGAAAAAAAGAAGTCTGTGCATGTGTAATATACATGCAAATATTTTGCAAATATTTTAGGAAATGGAGCCCATGGATGCAGAGTCTACAAATGAGGGCAACTGCACAGTCCACTGGCCCTGCTGCCTGGAGAAGCCTGGCGAAAGCAGATGTGCTCGCTGTGAGAAGCTGTGGACATTCTTGTCCCTCCCATAAACTGAATGCAGACCATCTCCCGCAATAACAAAAGGCCTGACATTTGGGAGTGTGGGCCTCTGTCTCACTGTGCCATGGTCATTTTCTGATCCTAGAGAGCAGCACTGTTCTGCCAGGAGACACCACCTCCCACTTCCTGCAGCCTTCTGCAAGCAGGAGAGTAATTAATCCTCAAGCTTACTCGGGTTTGGTTTGGCTTCGGCACAGCATGCTTTCCCTAGCAAACCATAATTGATTCTGAATAATTGATCAGCAATGAACATTCAATTTTCTTTATCTTCTCTTCCTCTCATTCTCCTATGATATATGTTTTCTGTGGGGAACCATTTTCCATTTAAAAACAAAAGCCCCAAATGCAAGGCCTTTTAGTGATCAAATCAATTTATGCTTCTTTCTGCCAATTCACATCAACTCCAATGTGACTCCTGTTGGAGAACTCTCAAGGAACCCTAATTAGTGTCCCATCGTATCCATTAGTTCTCAATAAGGAAGTAAACTTCTATGTAAAGACCTCGGAAACTATTTGCATACGACTGCTTTGCCATTTATCTAACACTGACACTGACTTGCTTTTTTCAAGCACCTCACATGAGAACAGTTACTGAGACTGCTAAGCTCCATATGGGTCCTGCACCCTGGCTGGACAAAGCCACCAGAAATCAGGATCCGTGATACTCACCGAAGTAACACACCTGCTGATTAGGTTCTGACTTTTAGGTAAAAATGAGAAAACATCAGAATAGTGCCCTGTGTATCAAATTATTATGGTTCTTTAGCCACTAGAATAAAACCTCCTAACACATCAGGAGTATAACACATCAGGAGTAAAATTTCTTTGAGGAAAGCAGTTTTTATACAGCTTATCATGACAGGGAACAGGGGCTAGTTTTCGGGACAAAGGCACACTTCAGACACAAAGTAACAGTGTATAGGGCTGGTGTTTGGTGCCACAGTTATTATGCCACTAGGGACAACAACGGCATCCCATATCAGAATGCCTGGGTTAAAGTCCTGGCACCACCCTGGTTCCAGATATGTGCCATGGGGTGTAGTAGGTGATGGCTTAGGTACTTAGGCCATTGCCATCCAGGTGAGAGAAACAGAATTCTGGGCTATGTGTCAGCATTTGAGAAATGAATCAGCTTATGGGAACTAGCTCCTCTTTCTCCTCTCTCCCAATCCCCCCCCCCATCTCTCTCTCTTCCTTTCTCTCATTAAAGTAAATATATTTTTTTGACAGGCAGAGTTAGACAGTGAGAGAGAGAGACAGAGAGAAAGGTCTTTCTTACATTGGTTCAACCCCCCAAATGGCCGCGACGGCTGGTGTGCTGCGCCGATCCAAAGCCAGGAGCCAGGTGCTTCCTCCTGGTCTCCCATGCAGGAGCAGGGCCCAAGGACTTGGGCCATCCTCCACTGCCTTTCCGGGCCACAGCAGAGAGCTGGACTGGAAGAGGAGCAACCGGGACAGAATCCAGCGCCCCAACGGGGTGCCAGCGCCGCAGGCGGAGGATTAGCCTAGTGAGCTGCGGTGCCGCTAAGGTAAATATTTTAAAGCAGCGCCTCTGCTTCAGGAAAGAGCAGGACAAAGAAGAATCACGGTGAAGTAAGTTTGAACTTGGGTGCTGAATTCTGAAACACAATGCACATGTATCTCAGATGTCTCTATTGATCCTACTGTGGAACTCCCCACTTCTTTCCCAATCTCCTGAAACAAGAAACATCAATACCTCTCTTTACTAAATATCAAGATATTGTATACACCTTTCCACTTAAAAACACATATCCACAACTTGGATTTATTCTCATTGTTTATTCTAACAGCAAATTAGCATGCATACACATCTGCTCCCTACACCATCTTATTCTTCAGAATAAACACTAACTCAGTATTTGGTTTGATCCAGGGATGTGAAATCGATGCTCCCAGAGCTGTCAGCCTGGGCCAGGGACCCAGCTCAGTGATGGAAAAGGAGCTGTGGCCTCGTTTTGTGATGAAAATTCCCAGCACAGTGGTCCCTCCTCACTGTCACCCTAGTCTCTTGTATCACACTCAATCTTTCCCTTCTGTCTCTGCCCCTGCACCCAAAGGGCTCTTCTGCTCCCCTCCCCTCTGCCTCCTCCTGAGCCACTTTTTCCTACCCATGACTGTGAAGTGAACTTCCTGCTTTCTTTGAACGTGTTGTCGCTGGTTGCTCCTTCTCTGTCTCCTTGGTTCCCTCTCCCTTCTCACTTCATGCATCAATGCGACCCAAGCTTCAGTCCAGTGCTCTTGGTTCACATCCTCTCCCTGGGTAATCTTTGTCAAACTCCCCATTGCCCCCACTGGAAATTCTGCAGGGAGCTTGGTCCTTCCCAGGTGCAGACAGAAGACCCCAAACTCTAACAGGTAACCACCAGATGTCACAGTGTGTGTCCAAATTCTTGACTTCTGCATCCCCAACCTATTCCACCTCAAATTTTTCAAAGCTAGTCATTTTATTAATTCCCGCATATCTGGATAGCTAAAACATTATCTACCCAAACCAATAAAGGGAAAACTCTTCCTACCTGACCTTTTAATGTCTTTATTTCCACTGATATTAAAAAAATAAATTCCAATGTAGAGTGTGAACTAGGGACTTATGAAAACCTGCCTTATATACAGTGGAATTATTTGCCAAAACTGTTAAAAAAATCACCTCTTCATGACCTTACGTGCTATCTGCTGGTTCTGAGGCAACACGCTCTTTCTACCTGGCTCACCGGAGGCTGAATTCTTAGGACACAGTTACCTGGCTCTGGCATCACCCGGCACATCAGCTGATTTGGTTCCCCCACTGCAAGTTGCTTGTGGGATGATGCATGGGAGGTGAAGGAACAACTGAAAAGTATCTCTGCTTGCCTGTCTCTGAAGCAGCAAGCCCAAGCGCCTGTGTCTTCTCATTGGATCCAACAGTCCTGGATGTATCAACTAAGATCCCATCTCATGCTGGTTACCTTTGCCCTGGGGCCCTGATGATACCTCCTTCCCATCTTCTTTGCGATCTAGTGTTAGTGGTGACTTTCAGTTGTTAGTAAACTTGTGTTGCCTCACCACAACAGTTTGCCAGTTGCCCAGTTTGCAGTCTCATCCATACCTAAAAGACACCAAAGTCATTCCTACCTTGCATCCTTTGTCTTCCCAGGAATCCCTGGCTTAGAATGGCCTTTTCTCATATTCATGCATGGAAAGCTACCTTGTCTTTAGATCTGATTTCATCTATCACCTCCCACAAGTCACAAATGGTTTCCTCCACCATTACACCTGCAATCTTTTCACCCCATGTGTCACATCTACACAGCGCACGAGGTATTGTTTCACTTGCTTCTCCAACTTGATTACAGCTCCATTGTGATTGAATCCTTGCTTTCATGTCTGTTTCTTTATCCTCAACACCTAAAATGGGACTTATTAGAATTATGACACATATTTCTTGAATGAGTAAAAAAAATGAATGAGTAAAACCTGATTATACTCTTTGGAAATCTTATCTCATTTAATTGTTACTACAAGCTGATGTCATAATTACTATTATTATCCAAATTTAACAGTTGAGGGAAAATTCATAGAGGGAAATTCATAGAGATTAAGTAGCTTGTCATGAGTTATTGCAGAGTCAGAAGATTAAGTAGATTATTTTGAAAAGAATAACGTTAAGAAATCTCTACCCACACTCAATTGTCTCATGTTTTCATCCATCATTCTTTCTGAGCTTTTAATCACATCAATCTTGTTTACACCAATTACATCTTTATTCTTCACTTTTTAAAATTTCTTTTCAGAAGAGTTTAACATATTTTAAAATTTATAATATAGCTGTATAATTTTATAAAGTGTGATTCCATGTAACTTTCTATTCATTTTGCACCAAATTCATCACATGTGTACATCCATTCTATTTCCAAAACCTTTTGCTATTCCTATCTCTAAGACATTTTTATTCAGCAAGACACTTCTAAAATAGATTTCATCTACATTCACTTATATAACCAACCATATTTATAATTTATATTTCTAAGCACATTTCTTTCAAGAATTATTTAAGATTTATTCATTGTTAAAATGTTTTCAAAATTCAAATCTTGAATATGGGGATTTCAAAAAAGCTATGACTGAATAAATTTGGTAATATAAAAGTTAAAATGACAGGAACACTAAAAGCACACACACAGATCTCACAAAATTAAAAGGAATTTTACAAAATAGCTAAATATTTGCAATGTGTGAATCACATAGTTAATGTCTTTAATACAGAAATAGCTCTGAAGAATCAATTATATTAAAAGTATGCTATTAAAATAATAAAGAAAACAGAAATAATAAAATTATAAGTGTATGAATTTTTACTTTATTTAGATATTTAAACCATATTCCTACATCTTCAAATGGTCAAATATTTTTATACACCAGTAATAATATAGGCAGTGATGGCTCAGATATGAAAGTCCAGAACTGCAGATTTGTACAAAATCTCTGGGGAACCTTTGACAATAAACACCAAGGTATTTAAAGTCTGTGACTTGACAATTTGCATCGTAATCCTGGGTTCAAATGGCTGCGCTGCCAGTTGCTTCCCTACTACCTCAGGAGCCTCCTTTGCTCTGTGAGTTTCAGCTGCCCTTTCTGTGTGTGACAGGGATTGGACCAATCAGTCCTCCCCTGGTTGTGAAGCAACAGTGTGGCACACACAGGCACCTCGCTGTGCGTTCAGGCCAATGATCTCCACTCTTCCGAGGAAAACTGCTAGCATCTCATCATCTCCCTGAGCTCCCTCTCCTTCTGCAGATAATTGCAGGTGGAAGCAAAGCTAAAGATGGTAACCAAGTTATCATCTCTGACAGTAAAAGAAGAGGGCATCATTTTTTTCTGTGTATGAATGTACCTTCATGCAATCTAATAATCTACGGCCATCAAAGCAATATCTTGGAAAAACTTAATGAGATAATCTTGTAAACAGCTGAGGTCATAATATTTAAAAAGTCAGACTGTATTAATAAGTGCTCCATAACCACAATTTTGTTCATGTGCACACATTTGTCTGTGTGTCTCTGTGTGTGTGTATGTGTGTGTGTGTATAGGGAGTATTGGGTTGGAGGAGGTATTTATGAGCATGTTAGGAAATATGCATGAGTGATGGGATATATTTATGCATAAGCAGAGAGAAACACCAGAAGTCTGCAAACATTGATTTACTCAAAAATATTTGATGGATTTCAGGTGCCATATTAATTTCTGTTGAAAAAGAGTGAGAAAAGGCAAACTCAAACATCTGTTGTGCAGGAAACAATGTATGGGGGGCACAGGTATTTGTAGAATAATCTCAGTGGTCTCATTTTCCAAATGGGATAATGCCACAAGGGTAAGATGCTATAAAACAGCGTTTAATAGGGATACTGGCTTTAAAAAGTCAGATCAACCGGCGCCACAGCTCACTAGGCTAATCCTCCGCCTGCGGCGCCAGTACACCAGGTTCTAATCCGCTTGGGGCACCGGATTCTATCCCGGTTGCTCCTCTTCCAGTCCAGCTCTCTGCTATGGCCCAGGAGTGCAGTGGAGAATGGCCCAAGTGCTTGGGCCCTGCACCTGCATGGGAGACCAGGAGGAAGCAGCTGGCTCCTGGCTTCAGATCTGCGCAGTGTGCCAGCCATAGCGGCCATTTGGGGGGTGATCCAATGGAAGGAAGACCTCTCTGTATCTCTCTCACTGTCTAACTCTGCCTGTCAAAAATAAATAAATAAAAAGTAAGTCAGATCAGGCTTCCTAGTTAAAGACACATTTGAGCTGGAATATGAAAAAGGAAGGAACTACACAGTGAAAGTGAGAGGAAGGATCACTCCAGGAATGCCCAGACATGGAAAGGCACCAAGGCATTTGGAATGGTTTTAATAGGTGAACCTGCTGCTCGGTGAGGCTGGAGAGGCAGGATAGTGACAGATCCTACAGGACATTTGAGGAGGTGGCTGCATAGGTGAAATGATCAGAGAGAAACCTCATACTGGCTGCCAACTGGAGGAAAGTCCTGGTTAACGAAGCAAACCTTGAAGCTATCTGAGTTAATGCAATGAGAGCTGCGAGCTTCCTGAACCAGGGTAGAGCTGGTGGTCACGGGGTGAATGGATCAATCTAGGAGTTGTCTATGGTGCAAAACCGAAATGATCCATCAATCCACTGGATATGGAGTGTATGAGGTGGAGACAGCAGTAATGTCTTCTCGGTGTGGTTATGAGAATTAAACAGTCACATGAGCCTCAATACAGTCAGGATGAGGTAGCTGAAAAAAATCAGCCTGGATCTCAGAGAAGGGTTCTCGACTGTATCTAACATCTACGTTGTTATGGATGAAGTCAACACAGCCAAGGATGAGATGGTCTAGTGATGTTTTGGAGGGGTTACAGGCAGAGGAGATTGGGCCAGACACAGTTGTGAAGACAGCAACTGTAGAAGACATTTGTGGTACTTAGGCCACAAACGGGAGGACAATAAAGGATATTCAGTGGAAAGACACCAATGAAGCAAATTAAGGGAGAAATCCTCCCCCCTCCCAACACACAAAGTAGATATTTGAATGCAATAAGGGTAGATATTTGTTCTTGGGAATTAAAGCTAAATCTACACCAGGTCTTTCAACTTGATATTACAAAAATACTATTTATTTTGAACAAATGATTGTCATACTACTCTTTGAAACCAATTTTATGTTCTTTCTGTTTATAGGTGTATGATCTTTCACAGACAATTTCAGAAAAGACAGAGGAAATAGATTCCAGGGGAAGATGGGAAGTTTCAGTTTACATCAATTTAAAGATGAAGGAGATGAGTTAGGAGAAAAGTGTGTCCATTCCAGAAGTCTAGAACTTAAAAAGTGAACATGCTTTCTAAGCAGCGGGGCTGGAACAGAGACATGTGCACGTAAGGGTTGTGAACGCGGCAGGCGAAGCTGACCCTTCCAAGTCACAAGGCAGAGCTTAGGGAAGATAAAAAACGTATTTGAACAGTTAAACAGAGAGGTGATGAGAATTCTGTGATAGTGAGGATGGCACTGCAATCTTAACACAACACACAAATTGTTCTAGGGACAGAGCAGTGTAGTAGATCCAGGAAAACATTCTTCTCTAAAAGCTAGGAACTGTGGTTTGGCCTTGTCTGTCATTAAGAATTGATACAAATAGGTAATCAATGATTTCCTTAACATCTGCATTTAAAGTTTTCTATATTACCTGTAAGTATCTTGCAACATTACAATTCTTTGCTTCTATAATCAAATGAAGAGGCAGAAATGCTGTAGGAAATTAAAAAACAATCATTGATGCAACCTTAGGTATCCCTATAGGATGTTATTATCAGAACCCTGATATTATTAGAACCCTGTTTGTCCCTTTGTAAATGAGGTAGAAGCTCCACACATTCCTTAAGTTCATTCTAAATAGGTTGGCAGGGGTGTGAAATGACATTCTCCAGCCTTAGGAATGTGTGAAGGGCACTTAACATTTCTGACAAGCTGAGTCATTTGACATTATTCCCTGTGTAACTTATCCATTAAAATCCTATCTCTTGTGCACATAATTTTTAACAACGACATAAAATTTAAGTACCCTGAAGAAAGTAACTAGTCATTTTTTGATGTGATCTGTGTTTAAACAAAAAAAAAATCTACAACAGAATCTCAGTAGAGGAACAAACCTAACATTTAAAGATATATTTCTGAATTAAATATGTTACAATAAGCATTGTACTGTAATGGCTGCACAAAATGTATTACACAAAATCATTTCATATAAACATATATCAGTTCCTTTTTCAAATTTGATTATTTTCTGGTGAATAATAAAATCAGTTTGGTTTATGCATCAACACAGTCGTTAACTTCATGTCAATATGCATCCACATTTTTTTTTTGACAGGCAGAGTGGACAGTGAGAGAGAGACAGAGAGAAAGGTCTTCCTTTTGCCGTTGGTTCACCCTCCAATGGCTGCCGCGGCCAGCGCGCTGAGGCCGGCGCACCGCGCTGATCCGATGGCAGGAGCCAGGTACTTCTCCTGGTCTCCCATGGGGTGCAGGGCCCAAGTACTTGGGCCATCCTCCACTGCACTCTTGGGCCATAGCAGAGAGCTGGCCTGGAAGGGGGGCAACCGGGACAGAATCCGGCGCCCTGACTGGGGCTAGAACCCGGTGTGCTGGCGCCACTAGGTGGAGGATTAACTTATTGAGCCACGGCGCCGGCCCTCATCCACCTATTTTTAAGGAGGGCTTTACCTCCATTTCATTCCATCTAAAGGAATATGATTCTATAGGGCTTCTTCTCAGCGAAGTCTTAAGGACTCAGACTAACTTTTGAAGAGGAAGTAGGAGGTACCCACTGTCACTCTTACTCACTGCTTCTTAACTTCATAAAATAAATAGCTGTTTAGAAACAGAGATGTTTAACATTTCCTTTGAACTCTGAACGAAACCTTACTTTTGGCATCAAATCCTTTACCAAAAGGTGTTCATTCCTTCATGTCCAGACACATTCTCTCCTCTGCCTGCTGACCCACTCACTACTTTCCCAAGTCGCAGTGAATGCCTTCCATGGCCAGAATGCACCCTGTTCACCAGGCCTCACCCACTGGATGCCTCTTCCTTCGCTGTGCAGTCCAGAAAACGTCATCCTGGATGGAGCAGCTACTGTGCATTGGGTTGACTGTGATACACCTATCTTGGGAAAAGAGCTAGGATCACAGTAATAGATGTTCTATTTTATATTTTCCAATTAATGAATGACTTGTTGCCCTTGAGGAAGACACTGAGGTTCTCTTTATTAGTCTCGTCACCATGAGATGTTTCTGAAATCCCTTTCCCACTAAAGAGAATGTTTCTGAATATATCACCATTCTGATCTGTTTCAAAGATTTCAGGGCAAACTTGTTTTGACATTGTTTCATGCAAATACTGTATGAGAACAAAACAAAAGCTGTGAATAACCAACCACTTTTAGTGTTCAAACTAAACACTTCATAACAAAAGGTGTTGCTGTCCTGGCTCAGTGAATTCAGCTGAAACAATTTTGAACAGTCAGAGTTACTGTAAATACGAGGCACCCACTAATCCAGTAATCCAGAATATAATATTTGAGATGCATTCTGAATAATTTGACCTTTTTTTCTCAGCTTTGAAAAGTTATTCTTGAAGCTCAACAGAGATTTTTGATCAATCATTAAAAATCATTCATTCAGGGCCAGGGCTGTGGCGCAGTGGTTTAACGCCCTGGCCTGAAGTGCTGGCATCCCATATGGGCGCTGGTTCAAGACCCAGCTGCTCCACTTCCTATCCAGCTCTCTGCTACAGCCTGGGAAAGCAGTAGAGGATGGTCCCCCCACCTGCGTGGGAGACCAGGAAGAAGCTCCTGGCTTCGGATCCGCACAGCTCTGGCTGTTAAAGCCAGTTGGGGAGTGAACCATCGGATGGAAGACCTCTCTCTCTCTCTCTCTGTGCCTCTCCTCTCTCTGTGTAACTCTGAATTTCAAATAAATAAATAAATCTTTTCTTTTTTTATTTGACAGGTATAGAGTTATAGACAGTGAGAGAGAGACAGAGAGAAAGGTCTTCCTTCCATTGGTTCACTCCCCAAATGGCAGCCATGGCCGGTGCTACGCCAATCCAAAGCCAGGAGCCAGTGTTTCCTCCTGGTCTCCCATGTGGGTGCAGGAGCCCAAGCACTTGAGCCATCTTCCACTGCCCTCCTAGGCCACAGCAGAGAGCTGGACTGGAAGAGGAGCAACTGGGACTAGAACCTGGTGCCCATATGGGATGCCAGTGCCGCAGGCAGATTAACCAAGTGAGCCACGGTGCCGGCATAAATAAATCTTTAAAAAAATCATTCATTCAACTTAAGGAACTAACTCTAAAAACAATAATCTGAAATTCAATTTTACTTATATTTTTGCATTGATATATGAAAACTTGGATGTATCATAAATTATTTCTGGAAATTCTTACTTTTTTATTTGCAATACACTTATCATGCTGTGAATACTGGTCAGTTATTATAAACAAAATTCAGGGAAGCTGTGTTTTCTGGAATTTTTGATTTGCAAGCTTGTCAGAGTAGATGTGTCTTTGGTCAATTTGAGGGCATTCAGCTTTCAGTAATAAAGGAGAGAGAAGAAAAACAAACTTTCACCTAGTTTGGGTAGAAACTTTCTTGAATGTGAAATTTTAATTATTAACTAATAATTAATGCTAATATTAATAATTGGCTTTAAATAAAAAGTGAGAGAGGGGGTTGCAAACCTGAGTAAACTTGGGTCTATGTGTGCTGGGTCATGGACATCATTTGCATAGTGACAAATGTAACTTTCTGTAACAGTCAATATGACACTGTAGGACTCATGAGATATCTGTAGCTGAGATTATAATGCACCTACAGTCAGAGAGTTCTCTGCAATATGCATGTCTCCATATATTCATAGCTACCTATTCTTCCTTTAGAGCATGGTAAATCTTATGTTTTGAACACCATATATCCCCTCAAAGGCTCATGTGTTGGGAACTTGGTTTTCAGAGTGACAATACTGGGAGAGGAAGTCATGGAATCCTAAGGGGTGAGGCCTTAAGTCATTGGAGGCACTGGGTTTTCTGAAGTGAGTTCTTGTGAGAGCAAGTTGTTAGAAAAGTCTGCTTGCAGCTCTACTCTTCTCTGTGCTCCTGGTCGGAGATATGATGGCTTCTCCAACATCATCCCTACCTCTGCAGTCCACCACAGTGGGACCTGGCCAAGAAAAAGGACCCTCACCAGAACTGAGTCAACGCCGGCACCCTGACCTTGAACCTCCAAAAATGTGAGCTTGAATCAACCTCTTTTCTTCTTAAGTCTCTTGTGTCAGGTATTTCATTACAGTAATGATGGTATATGATATAAATCACCTCCATTTAAAGTAATAAAACACATAATGAAAACGCAAGGCTGTGTCTGGCAATAAACAGCTACTCTGTAAATGCTGGCTATCATTAGTAATGCTAAGTATCTACAGAAATCCTGACTGTGTATATTCATCTACTTCTTTTAAATTTGATATTGTTCTGTTCCAAAATTGAATAACAGAAAATCACAGGCTACATTGAAAAATGTAGTTAGAAATTGAAAAATCGGTTAGATTTGGAGTCAAAAGCCCTGCCTGGGTTTGATATTGGACATGTTACTTAATAGAAGTGTTAATTTCATGAGTTTGCTACTCCTCTGAGCTTGACATTTTAGGTTTACATAGGAATAAAAACAGTTAACATACAGAATAGTGAGCAGTAAATTTGTTTAATGTGGTAGAATATGTGATATGTGAAATCACAAAACTGTCACACTGAAAACAGTATGAATTAGTTGAACCTAAAATGAGGATATTAGGGTGCTTCTTGAAATATGTAAACATTTCCAGTAGTTCTAACCAATCCTCACCGTTGAATATTAATTATGTAAAAAGTAAGCATCGAATGTCAAAGCACTGGCCTTGTTTGGTGAAGATGAGAACAGTCACAGAAGCCTTTGGTTCCATTCTGCAGCACATGAATCCTGACAGGGATGTGCTGGGCCTCATCAAAGAGCAAGCTGGGAATGGTGTCTGACCAGTATTTCAGATGTGGAAGGAGGGCATCTAACTTCCTCAGTAACACATAGGCTTGTGGCTTTGAATATGCCTAATCTGAAATGATCTTAACATGTCAAAAAATGCAAAGTAAAATGTAGCCATCGGCATAGAAAACTGGTGTTAGAAAGGGAAGTTGGGTGTGGGTTTATGGAAACTTTGTACTATTTCACAATTTTTGTTTCATAAACTATAATGGCAAAAAAATTAGAAGAGCTGTATTCTAGACCAGCAAATGAGAATAAAGGACTTAAAAGTACTTTCTAGGCAAAAAAAGAATAAGCTATTGCATAGCTGTGTAAAAGATGAAATCAGGCCGGCGCCGCGGCTCACTAGGCTAATCCTCCGCCTAGCGGCGCCGGCACACCGGATTCTAGTCCCGGTCGGGGCGCCGGATTCTGTCCTGGTTGCCCCTCTTCCAGGCCAGCTCTCTGCTGTGGCCAGGGAGTGCAGTGGAGGATGGCCCAGGTGCTTGGGCCCTGCACCCCATGGGAGACCAGGAAAAGCACCTGGCTCCTGGCTCCTGCCATCGGATCAGCGCGGTGCGCCGGCCGCAGCGCGCTGGCCGTGGCGGCCATTGGAGGGTGAACCAACGGCAAAGGAAGACCTTTCTCTCTGTCTCTCTCACTGTCCACTCTGCCTGTTAAAAAAAATTAAAAAAAAAAAAAAGATGAAATCAAGTGGCAATATTTACATTGTGATGTAGCGGAGGTGCCGATGTACTTTCATTCAAATATTAAGTAAATCCTTACTGAAATATATCTGCCCATATTCATGTTGAAATAAATGTTTCAGTTCACATGCACTGTCACTGAAGAGCCCCCACAGTATCTTGGGAAACTTAATCCAAAGCTAGAGAAGCTTTGATGCTTGAAGAGTTTCTAAACTGCCTCTGCTTCTCAGTAGCTGACCTTCAACAATGTGTCATCTTCTACAAATAAATAAATAAACAAATAGCTACACAGTGGTAAGTAGCACATCCTGCAGAATTTTTCTAAGGCTTGAATAAAATCTGCTTTTTAAAAGTGCTTGGTAAACTGCAAACTATTATGTAATATATGACTATTATTATTATTTATTTTTTCTGGTCAGATAAAGTGGATTATTTTTTCCCTAAAATCAGTGATTCAAATATCTTGAATCCATTACCCCTAGACTTTTTTTTTTTTTTTTTGACAGGCAGAGTGGACAGTGAGAGAGAGAGAGACAGAGAGAAAGGTCTTCCTTTGCCATTGGTTTACCCTCCAATGGCCGCCGCGGCCGGCACACCGCGCTGATCCGATGGCAGGAGCCAGGTACTTATCCTGGTCTCCCATGGGGTGCAGGGCCCAAGCACTTGGGCCATCCTCCACTGCACTCCCTGGCCACAGCAGAGAGCTGGCCTGGAAGAGGGGCAACCGGGACAGAATCCGGCGCCCCAACTGGGACTAGAACCCGGTGTGCTGGCGCTGCAAGGCGGAGGATTAGCCTAGTGAGCCGTGGCACTGGCCCACACTTTTTGATTTAAAAAGAAGGAACTGGGGCCGGCCCAGACTTTTTGATTTAAAAAGAAGGAACTGGGGTTGGCCCTGCGGCTCACTAGGCTAATCCTCCGCCTTGCGGCGCTGGCACACCCAGTTCTAGTCCGGGTTGGGGCGCTGGATTCTGTCCTGGTTGCCCCTCTTCCAGGCCAGCTCTCTGCTGTGGCCAGGGAGTGCAGTGGAGGATGGCCCAAGTACTTGGGCCCTGCACCCCATGGGAGACCAGGATAAGTACCTGGTTCCTGCCATCGGATCAGCACGGTGCGCTGGCTGTGTCGGCCATTGGAGGGTGAACCAATGGCAAAGGAAGACCTTTCTCTCTGTCTCTCTCTCTCACTGTCCACTCTGCCTGTCAAAAAAAAAAAAAATTAATTAAAAAAAAGAAATTAAAAAAAAGAAGGAACTGTTTTTTTTTTTTCTCAGCCTTCATCAATGGAAAACATTTCACTCAATCTGAAAAATATAATTTCCACAGATACTTTATTAGGTAGAGTCCTTTTAAAAGCCCTAAATTAAGAATATGGTGGTAATGGAAAACAATATTTAGTGTCAACGTTGAGGAGGCACAAAGAACACTGTTGTAATTAAACTTAGACATGGAGCACAAGAAAATATACCTTGGGGAGAAACTCCGGTTGCTGTTACTATTTTCAAACAAACATGGGACTCAAAAGTACTTCTCTATTTCTGTGCTGGTATTAAGTCTCATCATGTTTCCATTATAAAACTTTCTTTTAGGAGTTTAGAACTGGACCATAAAAATCCACTTCAGGCACTTCTTAGTATTCAAAAAAGCCATTACAACGTCCTAGAAAGTAATAAGCATATTTATAGAATGTATATATAAAAATAATGGCATATCATGTCCACCTATTTTTTTCAAAATGCACTGTGACAACTAATTTCCTTTATCAGTTCACTAAATCATATTACCTTCTTCAATTCCATTAACCTAAAAGGAAAATACAATTAAATTCAGTCTCCTTTCGATTGTTTTTGAGTAAGAAAAATCTAGTATCAACAACATATTAACAAGTATAACAAGATATCAACAAGATATATCCCCACTTCAGGGTTTGCTAGCTGGGCTCTGAAATGTCAAGGAAGGGTGAATCCCCTTCAATAGGAATAAATCCAACTCTAATTTTCTGACATTCATTTTTGTGTGGTTATGGTTTATACCATCTGTTGCAAAAAAAAAGTATATGACCTAAATCTCTGCTATTAAATTAAGGAACGAAGAATACATATGGTTGGGAGGTCATTAGGTCTACTTATTGATTTGTTCACCATATCTCACATCTGAATGCCTGGGTTCAACACCTCGTTTCAGCTCTTGACTCCAGCTTCCTGCTGGTGCAGACCCTGAGAGATAGCGTTAATAGCTCAAGAAGTTGGGTCTCTGCGACCCACGTGGGAGACTTGGATTACTTTCCCAGTTCCTGGCTTTTGTATACATTTAGGGAATGAACCAGCAGTTAGGATTTCTCTCTGTCTGTCTTTCTGCTTCCCAAGTATATAACTAATTGAAAACATATATATGCTTAAGAAAAACAAAGAAATAAATATGGTGTCTTTGGTGATTTCCTTAGAATTAGGAAAGTCTGAAATCCATGCACATTATATTTAGTAAAAAATCGCCCAATCTTCCCAGATAACTAAATATTATATGAAAGAAACATATGGCCTCTCAGGCCTTATCAATTTTAAATATCACAGAACTTTCTTTTTTAAAAATGACTTTGTAGTATTGGATGGTATAGTCTGAAGAATTATCTCTCTTGCAGAATTTTTTTATCACCTGAAATACTCTCCTCATTAAGAAAATGTTAATACTTTGTCCCATGGTTTTAATGCATGAGATTAAATCATTAAAAATTATATGGGTTTTAATGAAAGAAAAACAGAAAAAAAGAGAAACAGAAAAATCACAAATATGAAAAATATAAAATAAATGAAAATTCTGCGGGTGGTATGGATTTTTCACACTGCAATAACCATAATAACAGTGTTGATGAAGTCATAACAACCATACATGGAATACTAATAGCAGCAACTCTTTCTGAGTCCTTTCTGTATGGTTGGTCAGGTGTTGGGCTCTTTATGTGGGCCATCATTAAATCCTCTACTTAACTGTGATATCTAGAAATGCTTTGATGGAGAAAGGACCAAGGGACAGATGCAATATCTTATAACTTCCCACTGGCAGCTGGGACCCACTCTATTCAGCAGATGAGACCAACGTTCAATCATCTAGCTCTATCCAGATCTCACAAGAGAACCATCACAATCTGGTTAAATTAGGTGTTCTAACAAGGAACAGAAGAGCTGATTAAGCTACAGATGGAAAACTGGACAGGAAGTTAGACAAATTGCTAGGCAGTAGGCAGTATAATAGAATACCTCTATGCTGTTTAGAAAGTCATAGTATATTTTTACCATCCTAGTAAGTGGTCTTGAAAGTTACTGTAAACGTTCCTATTCAATTGTGAAATGTGATGAAAAAACAAATGACCAATCTATAAAACAACTGTCAAAAAGCATAATGGTATTTATCCTCTAAAATTGGTAATGGAATATTAATTACATGAAAACTAATAAAATTATCTGATCTTTAGAAGTTTTCAATAGTCTCTTAACTTACACTTTTAGCCTTGATAAAATAGGTGTTCAAATACCATCTGGTCCACAAACAGTAATTAAATCCAACAGTTTTTTTTTTTTTTTTTAACAGTGTAATTACTGTTCAGTAGTTTGTAAGATTGGTTTATATATATGTTGAAGGCTTAGCAAAAACTTTGCAGCTCTTAAGTCAAGAAGCTATGATTCAATTCAAAGTTGGACTGAAATTCCAGACAAGCATTTCTTTTAATTAGCTTTTTTTTTTTTTTGCCCCCCCCCTTTTTTTTTTTTTTGACAGGCAGAGTGGACAGTGAGAGAGACAGAGAGAAAGGTCTTCCTTTGCCATTGGTTCACCCTCCAATGGCCGCTGCGGCCTGCACACTGTGCTGATCCGAAGGCAGGAGCCAGGTGCTTCTCCTGGTCTCCCATGGGGTGCAGGGCCCAAGCACTTGGGCCATCCTCCACTGCACTCCCTGGCCACAGCAGAGAGCTGGCCTGGAAGAGGGACAACCGGGACAGAATCTGGCGCCCCGACCGGGACTAGAACCCGGTGTGCCAGCACCACAGGCAGAGGATTAGCCTAGTGAGCTGCGGTGCCGGCCGCCAGACAAGCATTTCTAAAACGATTTAACTGAAATCACGGATATTTCATACAGTGAAAAGACATTAAAACCATCCACACAGGTTGAACACTCAAAACTACTCTAACCTTTGTGTCTGTTAAATGATAATATATTAAACCAGAACTCTTGACTGTCATCTCAAAAATCTGTCCATCTCATATTTCCTTCTTCATAAGTGGTGCCCACTTTTCTAGTTGCTCAGGTCAAAATCCTGAACTTCATCATTGGATTCTCTTTTGTTTCCCATGCAAAATCCTTCAGTAAATCCTATTATCATTATCTTCAAAACGTACCCAGAACCCAGCCACATCTCACCACCTCCACCTGCATCTCCGGAGTCCAGCTGGGGTCACTTCCTGCCTGCACCTGAGTACCAGCACCTGACTGCTGAAATCCTTAATCTCATTCACCCAAGGTGCAGCCGGAGTGGCTCTTGCACAGCTTGACCAATCCCACCACTGGGTCAAGTCTAACCCTGGTTACTATCTGTCAGGCCACGTGTGGTCTGGACTCCGCTCTCCTGTTCTCATTCTCCCTGCCCTCATTGTTCCTTTATGTGGCTCTACTCCTGCCAAGTTGGCCTCCTTACCTTGAACATGCTAAGCCTGGGTCTGTTGCTGAGACTTCATTTCAGTTCTCCTGCAGTTCAAAATTCCTCTTCCACACTCTGGCTGTCACATTGCCCCCAGTTTTTAGAAGTCTCTGCTGAAATGTCACTTAGCCAAAAGCAATCTTCCACCACTCTTTTTATAAAGAGTTTGCTGTGTCATTTCTACAAGCTTTGTCGTATTCATGTCCATCACTTGTATTCTAGGCACGCTGATAACTATATTCCCGAGGCTATTTCAAAATTCCATTCCTGGAGGTAAGTTTTATTATTTTTCTTCAATGCTGAAGCCTGGGAAATTCAGTAACTGAATGGAATGTATGCCACACACTGACAGTGTGGCCAGGATTCTCACTGGGTCCACAGATTCTTTAGCCCTTGCTCTTTATCAATCATCCAGTCCTGTTTACCCTTCTCAGCTTTCCCAGTTTCACTACCTGGGCATGCTGGGAATCACCCAAGTAAGTGGTTGACCAGATGTTCAAACACAAGTGGGTCAAATCTGACGCTCACACTGCCTTCTAAGGGTCTCCAGCCAAAGCTGAGGTTGGGGTTCACTCTCCATGTCTTCTGGACTTTAACGTTGCTCACTTTCTCAAGTCACACATGCAGTCATATTTATTCCAATCTGTACTTAGCTGATGTAAAAATACAGGAAAAGTACACATAGTATATAGAACATTCCCAATACTGACTTTATCTTAGAATTGCTTAAGAGTTGAGACATATGATTTCCCCCTTTTTTTTTTTTTTGCTGATTTTCTATACTATGAACAACATACAACAACATAAACTTCCTTTTGTTCAATGTCCACAATTGATCACTGAGTTAAAAATCCCTCTAAAATAATAACTAGGACATATCCTGAATATATTTTACCTGCAATATGAAGAATATTTACTTAAAATCTTTATAACATACCATTATGCCATAGCTGCGGTAAAAATTCCTAATTACTATCTGTACCATTTATTAGGATAACAACACAGATCAAATGTGTCGCTCCCCCTCTTCGTGGAGGAGCAACACAGGACCCTGCGCTGTTCTTTCTGTCTGCTCGGCCCTCCCCGGGTTTGCTGCTGGTTCTTCCCGGGTTGGCTACTATCCCTTCCACCTCCGTGGAAGGGCAGTTCCCCCTGGCCGCATTCCCCACTTCCGCAGGGGAGCGGCACACCGCCGGCCGGTTCTCTCGGGGGCTGCACGGGTTCCCTTAGATGTTCCCCATAGATGTTCCTGGTGCATGCCGTCTCTCTCCTCCTTTATAGTCCTCCTCCGCCAATCCTAACTTGGCTGCCCACACGCCAAGTACGCCGCTCTCCAATCAGGAGCAAGTCCTACAGTTTATTGATTGAACTGGAGGCAGCTGTGCGGAAGCTGTTTACTTCTCTCCCAGCGCCATATTGTGGGAGAGCAGATGCATAGAATAAGTCTTAATTCCAGTAACTCAGTCCAGTCCGGATTGCTCCCCACAAAATGTACCATATGTTTACTTGATAAAAAATATACCTTATATAAATATTTAAGTGTATTTAATAATTGTCATGGGGAAAATTCCCATTTATATATTGGAATCAAATAAAATCCTGACATAAAGGGCATACATTTTTAAATTTTCATAAAAAATGGGTAAACCTATAGCCATCACATAGGACCACTCAACTACAATCAATAATCCAATAGTATTAGTTATAAAGTCACTGAAATAGAACTTGATTACAAGAGCAATGTGTCCTACTTTGAGAATAAATATTTCAGTTTTTTCTCAGCATTTCTGTAACAGCAGGAGAACAGGACAAGTAATCTGGAGACAGCATCCTGCAGTATGTCATCGACATTCTCTTGTAATTAGACTTGCATTAAAGATGATTAATAGGACCTTTGGTGCCTAATCAGTGCAGTCTAGGATCAGCCTATATGGAAAGGCCTATTTTAGCCCTCTTCAGGTTAGTGTTAGCAACAATATTTATGTTTCAAAATAACAAAAAAAATTTCCATTCAAACCTTTTGGTGTTTATTTGAAAAGAAATGTCACAAGTATTTACATTGCTGAGAGTCAACTTTCATGTAATTCCTGTGTGTTTTTTTTTTTTTAATTTTAGATTTAAGCCACTATTGTGGCTATAGCTCACAGTTAAGTGGATTAATAGGAAATGGAATATTTGCTTATAAGAGGAATAAACCCCTGGCTAGTTGGATAGTCGACTAAAGCTTCATGACTTTCATTACTCAAATTATCTTATGCCTGTAAGAAGCTGTTCGCTTCAATGGAAAATAGCAAACTGTGCATAAAGGCTAAGATCAGATTTAGAAATCTATAAAGGAAGCTAAGTGATAGGAAGACACACAGTCTGCATGTGACACCTATGGATCTGAAACCTGATGCTTTATGGTCACATTAATATTTGGGTGCCTAGAATATGGTGATCAATAAAAGGCTATTGAATCAATGTACAAAAGGATGGAGTAGCTTCATTGCACAAGGAAGCCCTGCACCACTCCACGGAAGTTACCAGCTGTGAAAGATGGTTGCACTCAAAGACCCTTAACCTTACCCCACTTCCTCCTGCCCTGCCCAGTTCTGAGTGGTCTGTTGACAGTGAATTGTCCCAGTCATGCAGAATAAAATTATAAACATAGGAACGGCAAATGATTGAAGAGGTTAAGGATACTGACGAAAACTGTCCTTAAGCCTTGGGTTCCAAGTTTGGTACATCTTGTGCACTTAGCTCACTAACTCTGTGTTAAGCAGTACCACCAAGCTAATATTACTCTTTTGATCCAGGGAACTCACATACTCAGATCCATTTTTTTTTTCCATCTTGGTATATTATGTAACCAGCAAAAATTTAACTTATTTTTAAAAAAATGTGAAAAATCTCTGTCAGTACTAAGAAAGGTATGAATTCCACACTTGGGGTAAACATTTCTTCTATCACTAAAACATATAATTTACATATTCCCAAATTAAGCCATATAAGTCTTTTCCTTACTGTACTTAATTTCTCTAAAATGTTATCATTTTCAAGTTTCAGTTAACTTGCATTTGTTTCCTCCTTATGTTTTGTTACAGTTTATTTCTATTTGATTACTTAATTCAAATCACCAAAATCTTCCAAATGTAAACATTAACAATTGCATATAGATGTTAAAATAATAACGGATGGTTGATTTGCTGCTTCTTATGATAAAGCATTTATATTATATGCCATCATATCGTAGATCTGACTGTTAGCTATCTTTGCTGGATTCTTATCATCTCTTCTTTAGCTTTCGTCCTTGAGGCTAATAAATGGTAAGAATTGTCAAACAAGCTTCCCCACATGCACCTAAATAAGAGAAAAAAGGAACTAAGTGCCCAGGCTTCTCAAGAGTCTTTTTGTAAGCAATCTCCTTGAAGTCTGTATAAAGATTTTCTTGTTTTCACTTTTTTATGTTTCAAATAATTATTTAAGATAAAGTGAAATAATTAAACACACAGTATAGCCTGCATATCATTTGTAGATTAGATGTATTTATATACCTATTTCTTCATTGTTTTAAATGAAAACCTATTAACGTTTCAGTGTCTATGTGTTTGTGTTTTTGTTATCATTTTGTTTTGAGAATAATGTTTACAGAATTTCCTAAGAATTTTTTTTTCTTTTAGCTTACAATTTAATTAGTTGTAGGCAACTTCCAATCCTGTCACTGTAGCATTTCCAATATTGGTTTTATGCACTGCTTTTTTTTTTTGGCTGGTTATATATCTAGAGGCTTTGGGCTGGTTACACGTTGGGTATTTGGTATAGCAGTTAAGATACTGCTCAGGACTCCTGCATCCTATATTCCAGAGAGTCTAGATTCAAGTCCTGGCTCTACTCCTGATTCCAGTTTTCCATTAAGGCACACCCTGGGAGCAGCAAGTGATGACTCAATTGGTTGGGTGCCTGACATTCACAAGGGAGACCTGGATTGAGTTCTTAGCTCCTGGACTCAGCCTGGCTCATCCTTGGTTGTTGTGGGCATTTGGAGAGGGAGAGTGAATCAACAGATGGAAAATCTCTGCCTGTTTGCCCATCTGTAAGACTCTCTCTGTCTCTCTGCCTGTCAAATAAAATAAATAAGCAAATAAAAAAATAAATTTGGGGTTTATCTTTCTCATACTGAAGAATTACATAAATAAAAATCCCGCTATTTTCTAAAATTAAATGTCAGTCATGAACAATCCAAAGTCATTCCAAAAACCTTGTTTCTACAATCAAATTGTAATTTTTGCGAAAATACTCCTACTTTTTCTACCTTTGAAATCAATTTAATGTAACAAGATATATTTGATGTTGGTCATTCCATTTTAATGTCAGTATATATTTGGCTCTAAAAATTGTACACGTAAGCCTATGCTCATTTCTACAAAGTTTTCTTAAGTTGTATCTTTGCATATATCTCACAAATTTCCATTTTTATATTTCTTTTCTACCCAAGCATCAACTTCGTACAGTCTCATTCATTTTTTTCACAACTGGCAAGGAGAAACAATATACCATTGTTTAATGCCTATTGTAGGCTGGACAGTGTTCTAGGCTTTCTGTTTTGTGACACACTTTCTTCCATATATATCATGCTATCTACACCTTATCCAACTCTCTCTCATTTCCATGTGCTATTCTTATTTTGGCTTTCCTTTCTGTCATTATTTCTTACTTACCTTTAGTGTCCTCCTTAGTCTCTCCTGTATCAGGTTTCATCTTTGTCTCATTATAAAATTTGAGGTATGGGTTGTTTTGCTTTGATGTGTTATACTGAGATTTCTGTTTGTTTTTTAAGGGTTGGAAGTCTGGATGGCTCATAAAATAACACACTTTTGATTACTTTCTACTCATAACAATATTTTTCTTATGGGATTTCTCAGGCAGACATTCCTCAACTTTCTTTCACACTTTTGATTCCCTTTGCCATTACATAGAGCTGTACTCATTCACTTTCTTCAAGGTTGCTCTTAAATGAAATAAACACATCTTTTTTTTCCTGAAAGGGAGGGGGAGAGAGTGAGAGAGGCCCACAGGCCCATCACAGCCTGGAGCTAAGCCACACTCATAACCAGGAGCCAGACACTCTATCCACTCCTCTCATGTAAGTGGCAGAAGTCAGTTACTTGAGCCATAACCCAATGACAGTATTAAGAATTGACACCTTTGGGAGAAAATAAAGTCTTGACAATGCAGCCCTCGTGGTGGGGTCTGTGACCCTGTCAGCTATGTGTCCTGTGAGGGTACAAGGAGAAGACATACACCTGTATATCAGGAAGCAGATCCTCACTAGAACTGAATGTACAAGCACCTTGTTTATGGACTTGGGAGCCTTCAGAACTATGAGAAATAAATGTCAGTTGTTTAAGCCATCAAGTCTTCAGTCCTTGCGCTCATGTGTAACAGAAATCTGAAGAGTCTCCTGTTCAAACTGGTCCTTAGTACTTTTTGATAGGCTCTAGAATGCATTCAAAATCTATTTGTGGTGAAAACCTGCAAGTCTACTAGTTTTAACAGGTACTGGTATGGGTTCACTTGATCCATCTTTTTTTTTTTTTCATTGATTCCTTTTCTGTTCTAAGTACTTTGTTCTACTCTTTCACGGAAACTTTATTGGGTTTGTAATTATTCAATAACACCAAGTATTTTTCTGTGGCCAGTTCTGGTCCCTGGAAAGTGGTTTACTGGCTGGCTTGCAATTCAACATACCAAGGGTGCCTTACTGAAAACAATGAAGTTGGACCAAGATACACCAAGGTACACATCTTCATATCATTTATATCGAATGGTCCTTTACAATATTATTTCAAAGCACAATTCTTTGCCCTGAATGCTAGTCATTGTTGTTAAGTTTTCTGTTAATCTAGAGATCCTTGTGACTTACTTCTGCATTTTTGAATCACTAAAATATCTCACTATGGAGACATGGAATAAAATTTAATCTATCCATTTATCATTCTGTTCAATTACATCTGGACCCAAAAGAGTAGTTTTTTTTTTTCTCATGTGCAGTTGGTTCATTAATCTTACTCAGGAAAAACAAATATTGGAAGCTGAATATATAGTTTTCTGATCTGAAATCTAAAATTTCTATGATTAATAATTTACAAAACCACTCCAAGCCAAGACTCTAAGACACTGATTCAGTAAGTTTGTTAAATTATGTCTAGTGCTAAGATGCTTCTAAAGCTTGATGGATATAATATGGTTGATTTATTGGTTCAATATTTGTTATCTATATAAACTGTCCAAGTGACTCTCTTTGGCTATCCATATTTCACCTGCTAATACTTTCACACATCTGACTGACTTGTCACCTTTTCATACTTCAGAGGAAGCTCTTTATTTGCTAAAAGTTATTTTTATTTTAGTTACCCAATAGCTTAGCTATTTGAGAATCTGCATTTGCTTCCTGAATATAGCCCTAGTGTACACCATTCACCACTGTATTTCTCACTAGCACCTAGAGGCATCTACTTGGTTACCTGGGAGAGCGATTTTCTACAACGTCATTTTCCTGTAGCTGGTCCTCCAGCCTTTTTTTTGTTTCCCAGATTTCTCAGTTGACATGACTTTCCCTGGCTTGTGGTTGCATTCCTGAAACTTTTATCTCACAAGGTAGGAGGGCCCTCTCTTATAGTGCTCCTGGTTTTCTAATGTATTGTGATTGATCTTAGACTTCCGTAGAAGACACTGACTCTCTTCTGTCTCTGCATCTATTTTGGAAACTGGATTAGTTATGACCAGTTACCTGATCTCCGGGCTATGACATATTCTAGAGCATAACATTTACCACCACTTCGATTCCTTAAACGTCACATTTTTAATCTGCTTCTAGTGTGGTATTACTCTAAACTTCAATATCATATCCTATACTATCCACTTGAAACAAAACTTCTCTGGTTTTATAGGTGAAAAATTTTTGAAGCAAATGTTATTGTATCAACCTATTATTAAATATAGGCATAAACTGTATAGCTGGAAATATTCAGAAATTCAAGAGGCACTGTTTCAAAGCAATGACAAAATTTAATGAACCAAAGAAAAATTTGGTAGCTCTTACTTATTAGATCTTATAATTTTTATCAAATAATATTATTTACTTTCTTTAAGGCAATGTTTAGGTGCCATAAGTGGTTAATTATTATCTGTGATTGAGTGTTTTTCCAATTTAATTTTATTGTGGAAAGTCATTAGGTACTAAATAAAAAACTCCCTGACAATATTTTAAACAGTTTTGTGCTTAATTCAATATTCAATTTTATTAAATTGGGAAAATATTATCACAGGGTGGATATGTTCTTGAGAAAGAAAAAAGTACATACTGATTTATATGAGATTTCTTAGCAAAACTACACAGGGTAAAACAAGCCCTTGCTTATAATAACAGGAAATGAGCATGAAAATACTGTGCGGCCATGGAATGAGGGATCAGGTTCTTACTGCGGTCTTCACACCTGCATCTCTATCTGTTATTTACAAAGGTACAGTTGGTAACGTCTTGACATTTGTCAGCTGTAAAAGGCTATGCCAGATATGAATCAGTGGAAAATGGAAGTGGTTACCCAGAAATATAAAAACAATGATGTCTCTTCTCCTAATATTTAAATATTTTTATTCCCATTGATAAAAAAACAGACCTCAATTTGGTGTCATCTGTACAGAGAAAATTTCTGACTTACCAGAAAACCCCACCAAATTATTGCGTTTTTTTCCTATAAAATATAAATTTGCTGCTATCCGATGAGACTATCTTGCAATTGCCCCATCATCCCTATAGAGTAAGGATGGGGGACATCCAACCAGGAGTGGGGAACATCCAGCTCACAAGCCATATAGCGCCCACAAAATCCTTTGGTCTGGCCCTACCAAGACAACCACAGGTGGAACTCAAAACTCAATGAATCTATAGCAGGGTTAACTTTTAAGTTGGCTAATTTTTTTTGTATGGCCCAAGAATGATGTTATAAATATTCAAATGGCCCTTATCAGAAAAAAGGTTCCCCACCCTGCTACAAAGGGTTGTGACTCTCATGGTGTAAAAGGACCCAGTTGACTTTCGGAACAAGCACTAATGAGAAGAGGCAGACCCCATCATCTCTTGCTCCCAGCATAGGGACACGCTGCAAACTCGACCAGTGTTGGTAGCCTTCTTTTCCCAATGGCTTTGCTCTTTCAGGATCTACCCCAACATTTACTCAGGCCCAAGTGATTTCCAACACTTCTCTCTGCTTCTCAAGCGTTACAATCCCTTCACTGCCTCAGGCTCTGTCTGAAGCTCCTATCTCTCTGAAGAGTGCTTTCAATTCTGCTTCAAGATCTCTCTGGCTTGAATTCCACCCACTACATTCCAGATTTGCAACTACATTTTAAATTTATAGACAGACATCTGCAAGAGTCAACCCATTAGCCCTATTCCCAAGAAGGAGGCCACAAGAGGCACAGTTTCCCTGCTGTCTGCCTTAGCTCTGTTGTCTTCAGCTTTATTTCAGTCCTTACTTAATTTCTTCCATGTCTCTTACTTCATCCTTCCTTCTCTATCCTGTCTCCTCCTTTCTGTTCTCAAAGCTTTTCCAGAACCTCCTTCCTTCTCTGCCTCCAGATGGATCACCGGGAAACGGAGGGAAACATGAAGGTTTAGACACCAAGATCCTAGAAAAGAAGGCACATGCAACATATGGAAGGAACTCCAACAACCAGTCATGCAAAGAGCCTGGTGCTTTGGTCATGTTCCCAGGTCCCTCTTGAAGTCCCTGATGGAAACACTGACAACTGATAAGAGCTGAGCAGGGAGAGTCTCCTTGCTTAGGGTCCCAACCTTTCCAGGGAGCAGTTCAAGTCCAATCACTGGCTACTTGGAAATAAAAAACTTGGCCATTCCAATTCTAGAACAAGCCATGCATCAGTTGGGTCCTTTCTGAGACTCCCCTGCAATTCAGCCCTTCTCAATCCAATTGCAAGCATTCCCTCACTGGTTTTGATGCTAATACGAATACATTATGAAAATTTCCCTATCAGAACATTTTTTTCTGTTTGGAAACTTGACTTGGGCATCTGTAGGGGGAAAAAAGAAAAGTAATGTGAAGGTAGCAGTATTGTTATCTAAGAGAATAATAACCTTGGAGTTGTGCAACATGATCCCCTGAAAAAGAATAAAGCTACTAACATGAGAGATTAATTAAGATAACAGATGTAAAGCAATTATCATTTTGCTGAGTAATCACTCCATAATTTTTCCTTTTTAAATTTGCAGAGATTGAGGAAAATGAGAAGGTAATAGATCCCCAAATTAATGAAAAAAATCAAGTTACTATGTTAAGAGTACAATATAAGATAATCATCTCAGAATCAAGGAGTGCTTCAGTTCCCTTCCTTGGATACAAACAAAATTACTGCTAGAAAAGCAAATAATTTATTTTTATAATAGAAAGCTTTTACTTAATAAATAAAAATTTCATAAGTACAACTTTTGGATTATAGCAGTTCTTCCCCCAATACCTGCCCTCCCACCCCGAAACCATCCCTCCTCCTATCCTACTCCCTCTCCCATCCCGTTCTTCAAGATTCATTTTTAATTATCTTTATATACAGAAGATCAACTCTATACTAAGTAAAGATTTCAGCAGTTGAGCAAATAACTTGACTCCACAGAGTTATCTGTATTTTTTTCTTTATGGTAGGCAAATAATTTCCTCCACCAAAGATGTCCATATTCCAATCTCTGGAACATATAAGTATGTTACCCCATGTAATAAAAGGGGCTTGGCTGATGTGATGAAATTTAGGACGTTGGGATGGAGAGATTATTTTGGATTATCTTGATAGATCCAGTTTAATCTTAATTTTTTTAAAATTCTTCATTTTTTTTTTTTTTTTTTTTTTTTTTTTTTTTTTTTTTTTTTACAGGCAGAGTGGACAGTGAGAGAGAGACAGAGAGAGAAAGGTCTTCCTTTTGCCGTTGGTTCGCCCTCCAATGGCCGCCGCTGCAGCCGGCGCACCGCACTGATCCGATGGCAGGAGCCAGGATCCAGGTGCTTTTCCTGGTCTCCCATGGGGTGTAGGGCCCAAGCACCTGGGCCATCCTCCACTGCACTCCCTGGCCATAGCAGAGAGCTGGCCTGGAAGAGGGGCAACCGGGACAGAATCCGGCGCCCCGACCGGGACTAGAACCCGGTGTGCCGGCGCCACAAGGTGGAGGATTAGCCTATTGAGCCACGGCGCCGGCCAAAATTCTTCATTTTTTAAAAAAGATTTATTTATCTATTAGGAAGGCAGAGTTACAGAGAAGCAGAGGCAGAGAGAGGGAGAAAGAGACTTTCATCTACTGGTCCACTCCCCAAATGGCTGCAAGGGCTGGAGATGGGCCAATCTCAAACCAGGAGACTAGAACTTCCCCCAGGTCTGCCACGTGGATGCAGGGATCCAAGAACCTGGGCCATCTTCCACCACTTTCTCAGGCCACAGCAGACAGCTGGATCAGAAGTGGAACAGCTGGGACTTGAACTGGTGCCCACATGGGATGCCAGCACCTCAGGTGGCAGCCTTACCCACTATGCCACAGGGCTGGGCCCCTCACGTGAGTCTTTAAATGTGAGAGACAGGGAGCAGATGTTTGGACTAGCAGTGAAGATGCTGGTGTCCTGTGTCAGAGTGCCTGGGTTTTATTCCTGGCTCTAGCTTCTGACTCCACCTTCCTGCTAATGTAGACCCTGGGAAGTAGTGGGAAAGGCTCAATGAATTGGGTTCCTGCCACCAACATGGGAGACCTGGAATGAAGTCCCAGCTCATGGCACTGGCCCTGGTCTGCCATAGCTCTTGTGGACATTTAGGGAATGAATCAATAAATGGGAGCTCTCTCTCCCTCTCTCTCTTGCTCCATCTCTCTCTGTCTGCCTCTCAAATAAATAAAATACTATTTTAAAGACAAAAGAAAATAGAAGTGGAAGCAGAAGAGAATTGGGGGTTAAGGCTACCAAAAAGGTTCGAGCAACGTAATGTGAGAACTTGGCCTTGAAGTTGGAGGAAGGAGGTGCCTTGGAAAGGGCACAGAAGGGAATTCTGTCTTAGAGCTCCAGACAGGATTGCAGCATTGAATTTAGCACTGATTTTATTCTAGTGAGGCCTGTGTCAAAATGTTCACAAAAATGGAATTGAAACACAAGTGTATTTTGGGGCAAAAAAATTTGAAATCCATGCATGTTTTTTCATAGTATGCATTTACATGAACTTGTTATGAAAAAAAAATTATGTATAGATTTCTAATTCTTTTACACTAAAATAAGCTTATCTTTTATTTCCATTTTCCACAAGAGTTTTAATTATCTTCATCACCCTTCATGACTCATGGGAAGGTTCCCAACAGGTGGGTCAAGTCAGGTTTATCTGTAGAGACCAAACGGCCTCCTTACCCCAGAGGAGATGAAAGGAACAGGTTCAGAAACCAGTGAGGCCAGGATGTTCAGCCATGAAATAGTCTACTTGATGTATACCAATGGCTGTTCGCAGAGTTTCTGTGCCACATGGTTTCCATCCAAGATGGTTTTGCCAGGTCGACTGCCTTGCCTTCTGATGTGTCTTCTCTTCCCCATACCCCTTCAAATTCATTTGTGTGCTAGAAAAGTTAATGCTACCCCATATGTAACACCATCACAGAGGGAAATATCAAAAAAAATTGTTGCCTACCTTTGCTTTATTATTGCTCACGTTAACACTTTTTAATGCAATCTGCACTTGATCCGGATTTTAACTCCCTTTTCAGTCATTACCCAAACTACCTTTTCTCATCTTTCTCCAGAAATAGGAATTGCTCATGCTTGCTTTCTACTATTGGAGGTTATTGAATTTTATCTCAGTGAAAGTCTATAATCACGATTAATAATCTACGGACTCATCAGAATGAAAGAAAAGGAATCTCTAATAGGACAATGTTCAACCCTAGGAGGCAGTGTGCAGAGAACCATAGGGCAACAGAGTTTCGCCCCTGCTCCCACACTGCCCAGTATTTACAAGTCTAAGTCACAGTTATTTCTTCTGAAAAAACATGGGTGCTGCTGACCCAACACGGTGGTGTGAGTATCATAAATGAACCTAAAGCACTCCAACAAGCACAGAGAAATCGACTTTCAATAACTGCTGTTTGTTGCTGCTGTTATTATTATTTTAAAAGATTCATTTATTTGTTTTGAAAGAGCTACAGAGAAAAGAGAGAGGGATACATGCAGAGAGAGAGAGAGAGAGAGACAGAAAGAGAGAGATCTTCCATTCCCTGGTTCACTACCCAAATAGCTGCAACGACCAGTACTGGCCAGGAGCTTCATCCAGGTCTCCTACATGGACAGGATCCCAAACAATTGGTCTTCCATTGCTTTTCTCAGGCCATTAACAGGGAACTGGATCAGAAAGGGGGCAGCTGGGACTCGAACTAGTGCCAATTTGGGATGCTGGCATCAGAGGTGGTTGGTTTTCCCACTATGCTGCAACACCAGTCCCTATTATTATTTTTATTATAAGAACAACAGGCAGGCCGGCGCCGCGGCTCACTAGGCTAATCCTCCGCCTAGCGGCGCCGGCACACGGGGTTCTAGTCCCAGTCGGGGCGCCGGATTCTGTCCCGGTTGCCCTTCTTCCAGGCCAGCTCTCCGCTATGGCCCGGGAGTGCAGTGGAGGATGGCCCAAGTGCTTGGGCCCTGCACCCCATGGGAGACCAGGAGAAGCACCTGGCTCCTGCATTCGGATCAGTGCGGTGCGCTGGCCGCAGCATGCAGGCCGTGGCAGCCATTGGAGGGTGAACCAACGGCAAAAGGAAGACCTTTCTCTCTGTCTCTGTCTCTCTCTCACTGTCTAACTCTGCCTGTCAAAAAAAACAAACAAACTAACAAAAAAAAAAAAACAACAACAGGCATTAAAAAATTATGCCCCCCGCCGGGTACTAGTCCCGGTTGTTCCTCTTCCAGTCCAGCTCTCTGCGGTGGCCCGGGAGGACAGTGGAGGATGGCCCAAGTGGTTGGGCCCTGCACCTGCATGGGAGACCGGGAGGAAGTACTCAGCTCCTGGCTTCGGACTGGCGAAGTGCTGGCCAAAGCGGCCATTAGGGGAGTGAACCATCGGAAGGAAGACCTTTCTCTCTGTCTCTCTCTCACTGTCTGTAACTCTCTGTCTCTCTCCACTGGTTCACTCCAGATGGCTGCAAAAGCCAGCGTTGGGCCAGGCTGAAACCAGGAGTCTGGAGCTTCTGAGTCTCCCACGTGGGTGGCAGGGGTCCATCCTCGGCTGCTTTCCCAGGCCATGAGCAGGGAGCTGGATCAGGAGTGGAGCAGCTGGGACACAAACTGGAATCTCCATGAACTTTTTGAAGACCTCTCATATTATTAACTAGTGCCTACACCACATGTAATGTGTAAATGTCTACACCACATGTAAAGTCTCCGTTATGCAGAAAGAATTAAGATCTAGAGACCTGCTGTAGACACTGTTCTTAGAATTAGGACTGCTGTCTTATGCCCTGAACAGTTTGTCAGGAGCATAGATCTTGTGTTAAATGCTCTTACCACAATAAAAGAAAAAAGTAATTGTAGAATTTAAAAAAATTAATTCCTAAAACCAACCAATGGTCACCTCCTATCATTTTTAGCAGCACTGAATGTTTCGCTCTTTGAGTGTGTTATTATGCAAATATATGCTAAATATTATATTCCACAAGCTAAGATCATAAGAGTTGCATCCACTTTCCAACACGGTGTGGTTGGTTCTTCCAGTGGGCCTTGACTAAGCAGCAGGAATTTGTGCCCTGTCTCTTTGCAAGCATTTCTGGCTCCAGGCCACTTGTCCGGGCATGAAGTCTAAAGGGTAGATGATCATCCTCTTCCCAAATTTCAGGAGTTTTTAACCTACATTCAATAATTAGATATTTAAGTGCTATTACTTCTGTTTTCATTACACTGTTAGTGATTTTCTAGTGATTGATTTACAAGATATATACACATTTCCAACCACAAGATGCATTAAAGTTCAACTAGCCCTAGCTCCAATTCTAGGAGCCTGACCTTTGCTGTAATTAGTGAAGTTGTGATATTTTCTGTTTAAAAGTCCTGGAGCCCCAAAAAGCAGGCATCACTATTGAAAACATTTTAATGAATCTCAGAGTGAAATTACTTAGCTGAACTATTAAAAAAAGAAAATATTATCATCAAAAATGCATTCATAGCACCTATTAATTAGTACAATTAATTTCACCTTCCTTAATGAACTTAATTCAGTTGGCATTTGGGACTTACTTTCTTTCTTGGGTCTCTTTTTGCTTATTTGTGTATTTTACCTGGAAAGAACTGCAACCTCAGCATGCTATAAATTTCACTTTTTACACACAAAATAATTTTTTCTGAGAGCCAATAATTAATGATTTATGGAGATACACTTCATTTAGAAGTACATAAAACAGCTGGAACAACAACAACAGAATAAAACAGACCCGGCAAAAGTGGTTATAATTTAAAACTAAGCTGCAGTCATTAATTGAGAAACTGAGTCCATGAGAATAGAGATTAAATTTTTCTTTATTCAGTAAGATAGAATTAGTATAAAATGATTTTGAACATTCTAAAATAATTCATGTCTTTTCTTTATTTTGATTTTCCTACTTACTTAGTAGCTTATTAGTCTATGGATTAGAAAAATAAAATTAAATCCTAAATGTGGAGTAGACTGGGCTCAACAGTCAAGACATCTCACTATTAAAAGTATGTTAAACACATTCCTCTAAAGTTTCTCGCCAGAAATTACTTACTTGCCAAATGTGATTGCACGTGTCAGCTTTATTTAAGAGATTTATTATTTTGATTGCACACCTCCTAAATATGTTTTCAACTAACATAATTGTGCTAATTTGCATCTCGAAAGGGAACCTTGGAAGAAAGAGAATTGTCTTCCAGGTGATTTCTGGTGACTTCAAAAATATTTTCAATAATTTATTATGAGATTCAAAAATGTTCATTCTCCACTTACTCCATAGCTCTCACATTCTGCCCATAGATTCTTCTCTAGGCCATTCTTAGGAAACGACCATAAAGATGGTGCCTTTGAGAATTCTAGGGAAAGCACTTCAAAGGGAGAACCTCCTGCTGTTTAAGTAACAGAAAAGTGAGACAAGGAAATAAAAGCTGGAAATGTAATATTTTCCCCTCAGAACAGGAAGGATAAAAAATATTTTACTACCAGGTTACTGAATGACAAAAACCATGACCTTGTCACAATACCTAGATGACCAAGCATTGTCAGTACTGTAGTTTGTAAAGTTCTGAAACAAGATTTTTTTTCCCCAAAAGTTATCTATTTAATCAAGTAAGAATTGAGAGGGATACAAGGAAAGTTTGATGCAAACTGAACAGATTTCTGTTCCCACTGTTTTTTTAGTATAATACTAGAAGAGCCAGGATTAAGAAAATGGGGCTCCAGTTCTCTGCTCATTATCAGGTTGTACCTTGTCACTGCTCCTCAGCCAGGCTGATTGTGACATTTGCAGAAGAACTTAGTTGAAGCACCAGAAACATTTTGTTATTTTTGTACTCACGTTCAAAAATGGAAAAAAAAAAATAAATGCATACCCCTCATTAAACGGATATCGCTAAGACAGATGTTTATTACAAGTTTACAGAGAACGATTCACTGACCAAATCCTCTATACAGTTATCACAGACATTTCGATAAAAGAGAAAGGATAGGGCAGTGAATCTTACTTCCTGGAGTGACAGGGGTTGGAGTCAAGGCGAGATTTCAATGAACTACACTTGGGAGGAGCCGTGAATCTCAGATGACAGCAGAGTAGAGGCAGGGCTTTATCTCAAATTAGGACCAGGCGTTGTGGAGCAAGATATCCTTCTCACAATCTTAGTAAGTGTTGGCAGCAAGAATAGGTTTCCATCTCACAATGTATTCCTTAAAGGAAGAGATAATTAAGTACCACCTAATTATCTTTTCCATATCTTTTGAAAGGTTAACACTTTCATGTTTTAAAATCTAAGTAATAAAAAAAAAAATGTTGTGATCTCAATCCATACGCTAACCTTTAAGTTGCTAAGATTCTTTTTTACCATTTCAAATCCTGTATTAATGGGAAAATAATATAATAATGGGAGAAGCCTTACTTTTATTCTTCTTTTTTTTTTATTGAAGCTTTTTTTTTTTTTGTCAAGGCAAGAGTGCCTCATATTTTAACTGGAAATACAGCTTAGTGAGACTTCCCCAAACAAGATGTCTTTAAAGGAAAAGATTAAACAAAAACTCACACAACAGGGCAGTAGTTTTCTTAAGGAGGATTTGCTTTTACTGTGTATTAATCTCCAAACCACCTTCATTACATTTTTTTTTAACCTTGACTAATTCCTGATACGAACTTATAGATGTCACTGCTGCTTCTATTTCAGTAGACTAGAAAATGTATTTAAGCTAAAAATATAAAAAATAAAAAAATAAAAGTCATAAAATATTTTAATAAAGACAACAAAATATTTTTATTTCTATTGAAATGTATATTTATATTGAATGAGATAAATAAAACAAAATACTTTATTCATATTTAAGTAAAATATGAAATAAAATAATAGATATGATAATAGGTTTATAATAGGTACCTACCTATTATAATAGATATCATAATAGATAAATTTATAATAGATAAACAGGACAAGTGACCTGTGCTCCCTTCCCACACTGACGAAGTGAAGTGACCAGAGAATGTAGCTTGCTGTGTCCTTCTCCTGACTCACTCCCTCCTCTCTCTATAAGATAACCACTTTTCTTCATTACAGCTTTCATCATTTCCATTAACTTATGTTTCCTGTCTGTTATGGATAGATCTTAAAGTTAACATTTTAACAGTTCTAGTCCTGGCTGCTCCACTTCCAATCCATCTCTCTGCCATGGCCTGGGAAAGCAGTAGAAGATGGTCCAAGTGCTTGGGCTCGTGCATCTGCATGGGAGACCTGGAAGAAGCTCCTTGCTCCTGGCTTCAGATCGGCTCATCTCCAGCCTCGCAGCCATTTGGTGAGTGAACCAATGGATGGAAGACCTCTATGTCTTTGGCTCTACCTCTCTCTCTTTCAAATAAATAAATCTTTAAAAAACCCAATATTTTGTGTAGGTTTTAAAACAACTACAAAAGAGTTTAAGTACTTTTTCTGCTGTTGTATAAAAAATATATTTGAAAGGCAGAGAGGCAGAGAGAAAACACACTAGTTCACTTCCAAGATGACTTCAACAGCCAGGGCTAGGCCAGGACCAAAGCCAGGAACTGAGGAATCAATCCAGGTCTCCTATGAGTGACAGGAAAGCAAACGGTCGAGCCACCACCGCTGTCACCAAGGGTCAATATTAGCAGGAAGTCAAGGGTGAGGAGCTGGACCTGGGACTGGACTCAGGTACTCCTGAGACATGGGTACCTTAAGTGACCTCTGAGATGTTAATTCTTATTATTCAGACAGAAATGAAATGACAATTTGTATTTTCCTTTGTTTTGTTATAAATGAAATCTATGGAACTGATTTTCTTATATTTATAGGATGTTCACTCTCAGTACTGTTCCTCATAGCTACACAATGTCTTGTCTTCCTCTTTAAATGTACAGAAGTCCTCTTCCTATTCCAAACACTAATGCTCTGTCAGCTTTAGACTTTAAATTTCTACTCCCTCTGGGGGTAGCTTACTTTCTCTTTTTCGCTCTTGTTCCATACCAGGAAGTTTTCAATTTTGATGAGGTCAATTTTGTAACTTTCAAAACATTTGATGATCTGTGTTTGAAGAAACTCTTTTCCCACTTTGAACTCCTAATTTTCTCTGTTATCTATCCTCTAAAAGTGTTAAACTTTTGTTTGTTGCATTTCGATCTTCAGTTCTCTTAGAATGATTTGTGTATGTGTGTTCTCTAGAAATAATGATAGTGAGCATGTTATGTTTCAGTACCAAATTGAAAGGAACACGTCCAGTTTTTATCTTTACGTATCAGGCCTAGTAAAGCTTTCTCACACTGACTCAACTTTTATTACTAAATTGCTTAGAATTTTAATCAGCATTAGATATTGGATTTTACCTATGGCCTTTATTTTTTGCTTTTAATCAGACATTTAGTAAACTTTTAAAATATGACCTTCTTTAGTATATTTCTTCTATAATAAAAATCCAGATATTGAGACATATTTGCATTTTTTGTTATAAAATCACCTTTTTGATGATGAATTAGGTATTTATGCATTTAAATATATTATACACATATATTTAATGAGATTTAATGAAGTATTTTATGCTTATTTTTATTAACTTGGAAGGCACAATGACATAGAAAGAAGGAAGCAGAGACAGAAACGGCACTCTTCCATCTGCTGGTTCAGTCCCTAAATGCCTGCAACAGCCAGGACTGGTCCAGGCCAAAGCCAGGAGCCAGAAACTCCATACAGGTCTTCCACGCAGATGGCAGGGACTCAAGAACTTATGTCATCATCTTCCGCTTCCCAGGGTGCACATGAGCAGGAAGCTGGATCAGGAACTCCGCAAATTATTTTAAAATATATTCTCCTTTGATATATAACTCTTGTATAATAAAAATCCTGATATTGAGTCATATTTGTATTTTTGTGATAAAACCCAACTTTGGGGGCTGGCATTGTGGTGTAGCAGGTAAAGCTACCTCCTGCTATGCTGGAATCTCATATGGGCATGGGTTTGTGTCTTGGCTGCTCCACTTCTGATTCACTCCCTGCTAACGGTCTGGGAAAAGCAGTCAAAGACGGCCCAAATGTTTGGGCCCCTGCCACCCATGTAGGAGCCCAGAAAGAAGCTCCTGGCTTCAGCCTGGTCCAGCCCTGGCCATGGTGGCCATCTGGGAATGAACCAGTGTATGGAAGATTCTCTCTTTCTCTGTCTCTCCGTGTCTGTAATTCTTTCAAATAAATAAATCTTAAAAAAAAAAAAAAACTGTCATGATTAAATATTTAGATATGTATGTTTAACAATGTATAATAAATATGTTTAAAATATATATGTATGTATAACAGGTTTTACTTAGATTTTTGCATCTATCTTAATACATGAGCATAGTATTCAATTTTCCTTTCTCCTTCTGCCTTGGATATTTAAAAATCAGTAAGTTTACATTTTAAAAAATGAGCAGGGCAAGATTCTGTCTTTTGTATTCTCTGTACTGGTAACATGCTATTTGAATATTTGTTACAAGTTCCTTTTTTAAGAAAATATTTATTCATTTGAAAAATGGAGTGACAGAGAGAGAGAAAGAGATCTTCCATCCACTAGTTCAGTCTCCAAATAACTACAATGGCCAGGGCTAAGCCGTACAGGCTGAAAGCAGCAAACTGTAGCTCCATCTGGGTACTCCATGTGGGTGGCAGGGGTCCAAGCACTTGGGTATGTTCTGCATTTTTCTCAGGAGCATTAGCAGGGAGCTGGATGGGAAGTGGAGCAGCCAGGACATGAAACAGTGCTCTGATAATGGGATCCCAGTATTATAGGAGGCAGTTTAACCCACTGTGCCACAACTCGCCCCAGAAGTTGCTTTTAAAAATGTCAATGAATATAACAGTTCATTTACATTTAACTACTGACTTAACTTAATGGGATGTATCTAATAAGGTCTGATTTTCTTTTGTTATTTTCTTTTGTTACAGTGGTTTCTTGAAATTTTTTTGATTTTCAAATATACCAGAATAAAATTCATTGTAAGATATTTTTTTAAAAAATTTGTTTCTACATTTTAATTCCTTTATTGATTTTTTTAAAATGATTATTTATTTATTTATTTGAGAGGCAGAGTTATAGATAGACAGAGGCAAAGACAGAGAGAAATGTTTTCCATTCACTGGTTTACTCCCCAAATGGCCACAGTGGCCGGAGCTTGGCCTATCAGAAGCCAGCAGCCGGAGCTTCTTCCTGGTCTCCCATGTGGGTACAGGGGCCCAAACACTTGGGCCATCTTCCACTACTTTCCCAGGCACATTAGCAGAAAGCTGGATCGGAAAAGGAGCAGCTGGGACACGAACCTGCACCATATAGTATACCGGTGCCAGAGGTGGAGGCTTAGCCCACCACGCCCCCTTTGTTGATTCTTAATATTCTCTAATTATCATTTTTGGTTTTTTGATCCATCTTAGTGTGATTTTTGTGCTTATAATATCAATATTTTATTATTTGCTTACACTCTGTAAATTTTTATTCTAAGCATTTAATATAATTTCTTGCAAATATTTTCAACTGCCTTCAAATTTAGGTCATTTAGTTATCATAATTTTATTAAAGTTGAATGATTTGCCAATTAATTTTCAGCTTTTCTCCTTCCTAAAACAAGTATTTATATCACAGATTTCCTTTAAATTTCTATAATAAATAAGTCAGGAAAACTTCAGTATGTAGTATTCTATTACACTTTATCTCTAACTTTATTTTACCATCCAGTATAGCTTTTTAAATCAAATTGTGGGTGGCTTTCAGTAAATATTATTACACATTTTCTTGCTGTAGTTGATACCAGTTGATATAGACAATTGCCTTTTTGTGTGAAAATGTAGGTTACTTGATAATAATTACTTTAAACAAAGTGTCACTTACATTATAGCGAATTTTATAAATCCAAACTGCTATGGAAATTCCTTCCCTTTCACATGCTAAGCTCTCTGTTCTGGAAAGAAACACTGTTTGGAACTTTCTCAGGCAGAAGTTCATCGAGAGAGGAGCTCCGGTACTCTTTGAGGGAACATGTTCTCACTTCCCTTTCAGCGGCCAGATGACAGGTTCGCTGAGCCTCAAATCAGGGCTCAACAATTATCTTGTCTCGGAAATTTGGAGATGCTATTCTGCTGCACCCTGGCTTCCACTATTGATAACAAATAACCAGCTGTCACTTTTGTTGTGCTCATTCTTCTGAAGGTAATCTGTTCTTTCTCCCCGACAGTGTTAAGGTCTAAGCGTTCTCTCTCCCTCTCTCTCTCTCTCTCCTGCATTCTTGTATTTTGCATTTTAAATAAATCTGGAAGTTTTGCTTGTTTGATCAGTCTCATACTGTTCTTTGGGTGCTTTTGTTATCCTGCTTAGGATTTATTATGATTCCTGGATTCAGAGTTTATTATAAACAAGTGTTAATTCCCCAATTTTATGCATTATCACTACAAATATTAGCTCTCTCATCTTTTTTCAGTATGTACCTCTGGAATAAAATCATCTGTTTTTCCATTTCATACTACTTTTCCTGGGCTGGCATTTAGCAAGACTGCATTCCATATCGGATTGCCCAGATCTGACTCCTGACTCTGTCTCCTGATGCCGGCTTCCAGCTAACGCACACTCTGGAGACAGCAGGGATGGCTCAAGGAAAGAGGTTTTTATTGCCCATTTAAGAGACTCAGATGGAATTCCTGGTTCCTGGCTTTGGCCTGGCCCAGCCCTGGCCATGGAAGGCATTTGGGAAGTAAACAAGAAAATGGAAGATTCTTGGTTTCTCTCCCTTTGTCTCTCTCACTCAAATCAATAAATAAAAATTTTAAATATATTTCTTTTCATCTTATTTTTAAAGCTCTTTCCTTACCTTGCTCTTTATTCTATTTCACTGATACTCTCTTTAGCTGTGTTTAACATGTTTGTCTTCCACTGTGTCGCTCCCCCTCTTCGTGGACGAACGACACAGGACTCTGCGCTGTTCTTTTGTCTGCTCGGCCCTTCCTGGGTTTGCTGCTGGTCCTTCCCGGGTGGGCTGCCGACCCTTCCACCTCCGTGGAAGGGCGGTACCCCCTGCCACTTTCCCCACTTCTGCGGGGGAGCGGCACACCGCTGGCCGGCTCTCTCGGGGGCTGCTCAGATGTTATCCTGATGTTCCCTTTAGATGTTCCTCGTGCGTGTTGTCTCTCTCCTCCTTTATAGTCCTCTTCCACCAATCCCAACTCTGCTACCCACACGCCGAGTACGCTGCTCTCCTCCAATCAGGAGCAGGATCAGCTCCTGCAGGTCATCACTCAAGTTGGCAAGAGGCAGCTGCGTAGAAGTTGTTTACTCCCTTCTCAGCGCCATATTGTGGGAGAGCAGATGCATAGAATAAGTCTTAATTCCAGTAACTTAGTCTATTCGGAGTTGCTCCCCACACCACTGAAAGATTTTAACATTTTAATAATAATATTCTCTCTCTTTTTTTTTTTTTTTTTTTTTTTTTTTTTGGTAGGCAGAGTTAGACAGTGAGAGAGAGAGAAAGAGAAAAGTCTTCCTTTTTCCATTGGTTCACCTCCCAAGTGGCTGCCTGGGCCGGTGCGCTGCGCCGATCTGAAGTCAGGAGCCAGGTGCCTCCTCCTGGTCTCCCATGTGGGAGGGGCCACAGCAGGGAGCTGGACTGGAAGAGGAGCAACCGGGACAGAATCCGGGGCCCCAACCGGGACTAGAACCCGGGGTGCTAGCACCGCAGGCCAAGGATTAGCCAAGTGAGCCTCGGCGCCAGCCAATAATAATATTTTTCATTTTGTCACTGGACTTGATTTGTTTTCTAAAAGGACTGCTAACTTTCTTTTTTTTTTTTTTTTTTTTGACAGGCAGAGTGGACAGTGAGAGAGAGAGACAGAAAGGTCTTCTTCCTTTGCCGTTGGTTCACCCTCCAATGGCCGGCGCGGCTGGCGCGCTGCGGCCGCGCACCGCGCTGATCCAATGGCAGGAGCCAGGTACTTATCCTGGTCTCCCATGGGGTGCAGGGCCCAAGCACTTGGGCCATCCTCCACTGCCCTCCTGGGCCACAACTGAGAGCTGGACTGGAAGATGAGCAACCGGGACAGAATCCGGCACCCCGACCGGGACTAGAACCCGCTGTGCCAGCGCCATAAGGTGGAGGATTAGCCTAGTGAGCTGCGGCACCGGCCAGGATTGCTAACTTTCAAAGCAATCATTCTTCTCCTCCAAGTTTCCAATTTCTACACCTTTAAAATGCTGAAAAGGTTTATATTATAAACAACTGATTTTATTTTATGTTGGTATTACTATGTTTTGCTTTGTTTCTGTCAACTCTGGGTAATGGTAATTTATATTTTCATCCAGTTTTAAATGTTCTACTGTGACTTCTTTTTCACTGGGAATGTTTTCTGATTTGGTGGGTGACAACTTGATCAGCCCTGGATAAATAGTGAATGTTTCCTGCAAGAATCTGCTTTTAATTGTCAGGTGGTCAGGGATCATTCAATTCTGAATCACACAGAAGTTAATCCTCAACCTGGGCTTTTTTTTTCAGATGTCCACAATAGGGAAAATTCTCATCTCAAACATGCCTGAAAGCCTGCAGCCTTCTAGTTCGTCATGAATTTTTATTGTACTAATTCAGTGACCAAGCTGAAATCGCCTTGGTCATTTCTACTTCCTGAGGAGAGTTTCTGTTTTCCTAACTCTGCTTTTCCATTCATTCAGTTGGAAGCATTTAGAAACTGGTCCTTGTGGAAAGTCTCCTTCTATCTCCAATCTGAAGAGGCTGCATATGCCTTGTGTCCCTGGTGGATCAGATGAAACAAAACTTTTCCGTACATTGAATTCAGAAGACATGCCTGTGGCAGCTTTGCTCCGGATAAACTTAGATCTTTGATTTTCCTCCCTGTCTTCATTTTTGGACATTGGAAAATTTCCCTTTCTTGTAACATATTCATTTAAAAAGGTGTTTCTTTCATTTCATCCAGCATTTGTGCTTGGTTTGGTTTTTCTCAGATTATCTATATTCCATTCTGGCAAGAGATGAAATTCCACATTTAATTCTTTTTGTTTTTAATTTAGAGTATGACATTTATTTTAAAATACTGGATATTATGTAATGGGCATTTAGCATGGCAGTTGACACACCGACTGGGATACCCACATCCCATGCTGGAGTGACACTTCTGATTCCTGTCTCCTGCTAATTTGCTCCTTGTAAGGCAGTAGGTGATGGGTCAAGTATCCGGTTCCCTGCCACCCATACGAGAAACCTGGAGTAAGTTCCTGACTCCTGGCTTCTTCTAGATCTTTCCTTATCATTGCAAGCATTTGGGGAGTGAACCAGCATATGGGAGGTCTGTCTCTCTTTCTGTGTTGTCTTATCAGCCTCTCCAATAAAATACATACTCAACTAAATAACTAACAAACTAACTAGACAGTTGAAAGTTGTCTGAAAATGATTATACAAGTTAAGAACAACCACTTAGGGCCAGTGCTGTGGCTCCCTTGGTTAATCCTCCACCTGTGGCTCCAGCATCCCATATGGGCGCCAAGTTCTAGTACTGGTTGCTCCTCTTCCAGTCCAGCTCTCTCTGTGGCCCGGGAGGGCAGTGGAGGATGGCCCAAGTCCTTGGGCCCCTGCACCTGCATGGGAGAACAGGAGGAAGCTCCTGGCTCCTGGCTTCGGAACGTTGCATCGCCGGCTGTAGCAGCCATTTGGGAGGTGAACCAATGGAAGGAAGACCTTTCTGTCTCTCTCTCTCTCTCTCAATGCCTATAACTCCACCTTTCAAATAAAAAAATTTAAACAAAAAGAACAACCACTTAGCTGGAAAATACACATGTCCATTGATATATATGTTGAATGATGTTGCCAACAATTTTGGTATTATATGACTTAAATATTATAAAATCTCTTTATGTTTACAATTGTACTGCTTGGATGATCATGGTTCTTAAGAATGTTAAGAATGGGCCAGCGCTGCGGTTCACTGGGCTAATTCCGCCCGCGGCGCCAGCACCCGGGGTTCTAGTCCCAGTTAGGGCGCCGGTTCTGTCCCGGTTGCTCCTCTTCCGGTCCAGCTCTCTGCTGTGGCCCTGGCAGGCAGTGGAGGATGGCCCAAGTGCTTGGGCCCTGCACCCGCATGGGAGACCAGGAAGAAGCACCTGGCTCCTGGCTTCGGATCGGCACAGCCAGCCATAGTGGCCATTTGGGGAGTGAACCAACGGAAAAAGGAAGACCTTTCTCTCTGTCTGTCTCTCTCACTGTCTAACTCTGCCTGTCAAAAAAAAAAAAAAAATAAAAAAGAAAAGAAAAGAAAAAAAGAATGTTAATAATGATTAATTATCTAAAATATTATAAAGTCACATGATCTTTAAATTTTCCTTTCCTAGATATATGAACATTTTTGTGTCCAATTTGTCTATTCTGTATGAGGGTTATCATTTTTCACTTTTATTCAGTTGGCATGTCGAGGTATTATTTTATTCTGTGAGTTATTTATTTTCATTAGTGATATTTTAATTTAATGTGACAATATCATACATGACAAAATTCCCAGTTATGTCTTCTTTAACATTACAGTTGTGTTGCCAAGTGTGTGGATTTTGAAGGTGGTTGGATTAGAATTCAAATGCAGTCTCCAACGGTAAGTTTTCTAAGTATTTGGTAAGTGAATAATATTGCAGTTGATGGATAATAACGGTGTGTCACTAGTTCTTAATATACTTCAGATTATCCATCAATGTCACTATTGCTTCATTACTATTATTTATATACTCCAATTTTCTTATACTAGCCACCATAGTAGTTTCATTATTTGCTTATAAGATCAAAAACTGAGTATTTTCTTTCTATAATGGTTACTTAATACCATATCCAGCTTCTTTATCTTTTAACAATACACAGAGGATTACTTTTCTAATGCAAAAATAATAAAAATCAAAATAAGAAGTTAATTTTGTTTGTAAATCTGAGTTAATAAACTATGATGACTTTTAAGAAATATCTTTTCCCACAATTTCCAAGATATAAATAGAAAAGGATTAAAAATTTCCAGGCTGGCACTGTGGCATAGCAGGTAAAGCTGCTGCCTGTAGCACCAATATCCCCTATGGGTGACGGTTCCAGTCCTAGCAGCTCCACTTCTGATCCCATGCCCTGTTAATGCGTCTGGGAAAGCAGTGGAAGATGGCCCAAGTGCTTCGGCCCCTGCACTTACATGGGATACCCAGATGAAGCTCTTGGCTCCTGATTCTAATTTGCCCAACCCCAGCCTTTATAGCAATTTGAGGAGGGACCCAGCAAATGGAAGATTTTTCTGTCTGTCCATCTTTCTCTTTCTGTAACTCTGCCTTTCAAATAAATAAGTAATCTTTTAAAAAATCATCAAAAAATAGAAGAAGATTGTATCTATCTGTTTTGTCTTGACTAAATGGCTGAGTTAAAAGAATTTAAAAAAACAGATCAAAACCTATACTTATTAGCAATGGACATAAAGAAATAACAAAACATGGAGACAAAATAAAATTTCAACTTAAAAGACTGATAAATATTTTTTGATGAATCTGATCAATTTAAACACAAAAAACAATATAAAAATGATAGCAACTTCTAATAGTCATTCATGGCATCAGTTCTTGAATGATCCCTTAAAGTTCATGCAATCATACAAACTACACTGGGTCTTCATCAAAGAGATTATTTGCAAAAAATTGGTAGACAATATATGACCATCTAAAAACATTATGCCCAAGATATTAACAAAAGCTCATTAACTACATGAAAATTTTGTGAGCTTTTAGAAACCTCCAATGAACAAAAACATTGGATATATACAAATGTTCCAGCAGTATGTGAAGCTATGCTAAGGTCTAATGAACTGATGAAATACTTTCAAACATTTCAGAGCAAATAGTTGCAAAAATGAGGGTCAAAGCTCTGGAAAAATGGGTACAGCCACCTGTGGCACCGGCATCCCATATGGGCGCTGGTTCCTATCCAAGCTGCTTCACTTCTGGTCCTGCTCCCTGATATTGGCCTGCTAAAGCAGCAGAAGATGACCCAGTGTTTGTGCCACTGAACCCATGTAGGAGACCAGGATGAAGCTCTTGGCTTCTGGTTTAGGCCTGGCCCAGCCCTGGCCATTGTGGCCATCTGGGGAGTGAACCAGCGGATGGAAGATTTCTCTTTCTGAATCTTCTCTTTCTCACTCTGTAACTCTGCCTTTCAAATAAACAAACAAATAAATAAATATTAAAAACAAAAAGTTTCAAAAATTTTGATCTACTCATTGTCTTATTTGTTCCTTTAATTTTTCCTAAGTAGTTTTTCATCATTATGTAGAGAATAAAACCTTGCCAGTTTTCTAGGGTGACAGACACTGAAGGAAATGAGGACCTAAATCATCTGATCTCTTGAATTCCAGTATTTTCATTACATATTTTATTTATTTGTTTATTTAAGATCTTATTTATTTGTTTGAAAGAGTTACAGGGAGAGACATTCCATCTGTTGATTTATTCCATCAATGGTCTCAACAGCCAGGGTTAGATCAGGCTGAAGCCAGAAGCCAGGAGCTTCACCCACTCCCAAATGGGTGGTGGGGATCCAAGTAGTTGGGTCATCTTCTAGGGCTTTCCGAGGCCCATGACTGAAAGTGGAGCTGGGACAGGAATGGGTGTTCATATGGGAAACTGGTGTCACAAGCAGTGTCTTAACTTGTTGAACCACAATGCTTTCCCCCCCACTACATATTTTAAATGTCTTCATAGGGACTGCCATGTTCCCTGCATAATAGTGTGCAACTTCAAACCAGCAATCACTATCAAGCAAGTATTGATCAAGACTGAGAAAAACAGGTGAAAATCACAATGAGACATTTTCTTAAATCTGTTTACTATTTATTTTACTATTCTAAATGACACAAAATTATTGTATTAGAATGGAAAATTAAGAAATGTACTTAAATAACGAGAGTCAATAGAGAGCAGGTGACAGAGAGAAAACCAAAATACAAAACCTGAAGTCCTGTATATGGTGACCGCCACTTGGGTTTAACTAATACTGATTATAAGATAAATTGAGTACGGCGCCGCGGCTCAATAGGCTAATCCTCCGCCTAGCGGCGCTGGCACACCAGGTTCTAGTCCCGGTTGGGGCGCCGGATTCTGACCCGGTTGCCCCTCTTCCAGGCCAGCTCTCTGCTGTGGCCCAGGAGTGCAGTGGAGGATGGCCCAAGTGCTTGGGCCCTGCACCCCATGGGAGACCAGGAGAAGCACCTGGCTCCTGCCTTCAGATCAGTGCGGTGTGCCGGCCGCGGTGCGCCGGCCACGGCGGCCATTGGAAGGTGAACCAATGGCAAAGGAAGACCTTTCTCTTTCTCTCTCTCTCTCATTGTCCACTCTGCCTGTAAAAAAAAAAAAAAAAAAAAAAAGATAAATTGAATGAATTGCTTGGTGATTATCACCCTTTCTTATTTAACAGGTAGAAATTATTCTCAAGCACCAAAACAAGAAACCTGTATGTTTAAGTTTTGGAGCTGGCATCGTGCTGTAGCAGGCAAAGCCACCATTTGCAGTGCCAGCATCCTGTATGGGCACCAGTTAGAGTCCTGGCTGCTCCACTTCTGATCCAGCTCTCTGCTATGGCCTGGGAAAGCAGAAGATGGCCTAAGTCCTTGGGCCCCTGCACCCATGTGGGAGACCTAGAGGAAGCTCCTAGGTCCTGGCTTTGGATTGGCGCAGCTCCAGCCGTTGCAGCCAATTGGGGAGTGAACCAGTGGATGGAAAACCTCTCTCTCTTTCTTTCTGTCTCTCCCTCTGCCTCTGCCTCTCTGTAGCTCTGCCTTTCAAATAGATAATAAATCTTTTAAAAAATTTTAAAAAAGTGTTCTTGGGGTAGGTGTTTGGCACAGGACAACACCATCCAATTTCACAGAGTTCTGGCTACAAGACACTTCTGATCTAGCTTCCAGCTAATATGCCCTGGGAGATAGCGGATGATGGCTCAAGTCCTTGAGTCCTTGTCACCCACATGGGAGTGCTGGATGATGTTCTGGGTTTCTGGCCTCAAGGGAGTGAGTCAGCAGATGCAAGCTTTCTCTCGCTCTCTCTCTTCCCCCATGTGTGTTTGTGTGTGTGTCTCAGTGTGTGTCTGGGGGTGTGTACATCTGTCTGTCAAAAAAATAAAAATAGATGAACAAAAAATGTAAAAACTGATATCTCATCAGTTTTTAAAAAATGAAAAGGGGCAGGCTTTGTGGCATTGCAGGTTTTTCTACTGTTTTGGATGGCTGCTTCCATTTTGGAAGGTTTGGTTGAATCTGGCTACTGCACTTCAGACCCAGCTTCTTGTTTGGGCATCGGGGAGGCAGCAGATGGTAGCACAAGTGCCTGGGTCCCTGGAGATCCAGATGAAGTTCCAGGATCCTGATTTCAGATCGCCTAGCCCTCCCATTTGAAGAATGAACCCATGAATGGAAAAATCTTTCACTTGCCTTCTCTCTTTGTCTCTCTGTGGCTCTTCCTTTCAAATAGATGAAAACAAATGAACATTACAAAAAAAAGTCATTAATGATATACATAAACACAGTTATAAGTTTCATTTTTCTCATCAGCTGACAGCATTATGTAAAATCCTGTTTCCTTCATGCCCTGATGGCTGAATAGAGATACTCTGCACTCATTTTTGCCTTCACAAAGAAGAAATAAAGCAAGAAAGAAAGAGCTGTGTTTTGTGGTGAGTAGGCACAGGAGAGTGCTGGATTTCAACACAGAGAGACAGGAATCTTGTAAGACATGGAGACCTGGTACCAGGGTGGAAAGAGGAGCAAGGCACACTTGCCACTGTGTCCTTGGCTCCTGCAACCAGGCAGGGTGCCTCATTGCTCCAGCAAGGCAGATCAGAGAAGTCTCAGCAGACCACATGGTGGTAGATGCTGGCCAGCCTAAGATCTGCGAGAGTTCTCTAGTCATGCTGGGCCCACAGTTGAGTCAGGACAGCGACTGGGAATCCACTCAATAAACGGCTTTGGAGAAGGAACTTCACTGTCTCACTCCACCCCTAACCCCCAGAGCCCAGAGTGCTAAGGCTCAGCCCCATCGTGATAAGGGAGGTGCTACCTGTGTTCAGGTTTCTCTTGAAGCAGAATCATCCCTTGGCCTTGCTCCCCAACTCTATCATGCTAGCAGAGAGGGCTGGAGTTTTATGACCTAAATTTGGCCCATCAGAGTGACTCTAATGCCAGCATCTGAACCAGTGGAGTGCCACAAACCCTTTGTGTCAAGTGATTTGATTTAGAGCAGAGCTGCTACCCTGAACATCTGAGATACTAGCTAGTTGTTCCCTGATACTGCCCTCCTTACAAAGGCCTCTGCTTCTTGTAGATGGCTGCCTTTAAGACAGGGCTACTGCTGGGACTGGGAGTGGGTGCCACAATCCCTAGCTGCCCAGTGATCTGCAGCTGGTCAGTGATGAGCTCAGATGCTAGTGAAACACACAGCACGTGTGATGCTATCTTCCTCATTCTTCCCCCACAGCCAGTTGCTCATCTGCCACCACCACCTGGTATTGAGAGCAGGAGCTGTGTTTTTGCCTGCCTTTTCCCCCATAGCCAGTTTCTCATGGGCCCACACCACCACTTGTACATAGGTTGGTACTCTGCTTCCCCACTATTCCCACCTCCTGTGGTCACCTACTTGTGTGCATGCATTGATGCAGGAACAACTAGAAGAGAGGTGCTTCAAGGCTGTAAACATGAAGCAATGATAAGGAGATGGAAATGTTAATGACCTTGATTTGATCAGTACACAATGTTTATCTATACCCAAACACCTTATTCCACCCCAGAAATAGGTACAATTGTTATATGGTAATCCAAGATTTTTTTTTTAAATTAAGGAAATGGAAATGCTAACTATCCTGATTTGATCATCACACAAAAATGTACAATTTTAAAACAGTGCTTCCTGACAGCACAAGTATGCTTTTGCATTTTATTTTAATTAAAAACAAAACATTGAAAATGATTTAATTTCAGTTTACATTTCTTGTCTTTACTATGTGTAATGTAACAGAATAAATCAAGATGAGATACTTTATTCTTTAATTAAAATATGCTATTCCTATTTTTTCCAGAATTATAATTTTCCAAAAGCTAGTATTATGAAACTGCCTTCCATAAACCCAACTTCTTTTTGCTAGAGGAATTTGCCAGAATTCTATGTTTTACCATAAGGGAATATATACAGTGGAGGGTTAGAGCTATTACTTACTTGTAAAGTAAATTTCCATAACTGTACAGATGATCATGGGCTTATGACAGTTTGACTTTCACTTTTTCAACAACACAATGCTGTGAAAGTGCTACACATTCAATGGAGTTCGTATGTCAAATTTTGCATTTTGATTCTATTCCAGGATGGCCATATGCAGTGAGATGCTCTCTTGTGAGGCTGGGCAGCCGCAGTGAGCTGCAGCTGCCACTCAGTCACGTGACCACTCAGTGGTGGACCACTGAAATTCGACAATGCATTGTGTTGTTAAGCTAGGACAGGGGAGGTTATTAAACACATTTTCAAATTACAGTCTTTCCACTTACAATGGGTATACTGGAACATAACCTCATTGTAAGTTGAGAGGCAGTGGTAATTTGTAACATGAGGAAAAAACTGCTTCATTGACTTCCATGGCCTTTTATTTCCTCTTGTACAGATTTCAACTAAAATTTTCTCCAAATACTTCTTACAATCTCTTATTTATTCAACGCATAGGGTCTTCTCACTTCATGAACAGAATGCCCATGGAAATCAATTTGTAGTCCAAGAGATGTGGAGAAAATTCTGACAATAATAGACACGAGAGCTGAACAAACTTCCTGTGTTTTTAAAAGCAGCAGCTTAACTAATGCTCCATCCAATGAGAATGTGTTCTTTTCTAGGATAGTTATTTGCATATCCTTAAAACCTCTTTGAATTCCTGAGAATTTAGACGAATTAGTTTACTTGTCTTCACCAATTCCTCTGTTAACTCTTTAAGAGTGATATAATAGGGTAAAGAAGTATAGCTTTTCAAAAGAGATTTAAATATTTATTTGAAAGTCAGAGTCACAGAGAGAGAGAGAGAGAATTTCTGTCTACTGGTTCACTCCTCAGATGGCAGCAATGGCCAGGTCAGGGCCAGGCCAAATTTAGGAGCCAGGCACCACATCGGATCTCCAATGTGGATGACAGGGCCCCACACACTTGAGCTATCTTCCACTGCTTTTTCCAGGCCATAAGCAGGGAGCTGGATCAGAAGTAGAGGAGCCAGGACATGAACTGATGCCCATATGGGAGGCCAGCACTACAGAAGGTAGCTAGCTTCTAGCCACAACACCACACCAGCCCCTGTTTTTGTTTTTGTTTTTAAACTAAAATCTCACCTTGCTAGCTTGTAGTATAGAAAAAGAATATTAACATGAAATGAAATTTATAAATCTCCCGAAAAGCTACTGCTTGAGATACCCGCATCTCAAACCAGAGGGCCTGGGATGGAGTCTCACTTCTATCTGTAATCCAGCTTACTGCTACTGTACCTGGGAGACAGCAGATTCTGGTCCAAGCACTTGGGTCCCTGTCACCCATGCGGAAGACACAAAAGGAGTTCCTGACTCCAAACTTTATCCTGGCCCAGCCCTAGCTGTTATGCACATTTAAAGAATGGAAAATCTCTTTCACCCTCTCTCTCTATTGCTCTGCCTTTCAAATAAAAAGAAAACTTTAAAAAAAGTCTACTCAATTAATCATTGATTAATAATTATGGAATCTTTGAATAATACATTCAACAAAACAGGGTAAAACACAAATTTCAATGTCACTTTTTTTGAGTTCTCAGAGCTTCTTTCCTACCCAGCTCGATATTGCTCATTTTGAATCTAAAACATTTTTAAAGTACCTAGTGTCCGATTCTGGCTACAATATTTATCCAGAGAAGCAGAGAGGCTCATATCCATTAAGTCCAGAAAGGTAGTCTCATCAAGGCCATGTTCTAATCTAATAGCTTCCAAGGGTGACCCATGGAGGAAGTATATCAGTTTATCACTATGCACGCGAAAACTCACATACGCTGAAAGACTTAACTGTAGACATATTCTTGTTTATTTATAAGGTCTTTACTTTTAAAAGTAGATTATGGATGGCGCCACGGCTCAGTAGACTAATCCTCCAAATAGCAGCGCCGGCACACTGGGTTCTAGTCCTGGTCGGGGCGCTGGATTCTTTCCCAGTTGCCCCTCTTCCAGGCCAGCTCTCTGCTGTGGTGGCCAGGGAGTGCACTGGAGGATGGCCCAAGTGCTTGGGCCCTGCACCCCAGGAGAAGCACCTGGCTCCTGGCTTTGGATCAGCGCGGTGCGCTGGCCGCAGCAGGCTGGCCGCAGAGGCCATTGGGGGGTGAACCAACGGCAAAGGAAGACCTTTCTCTCTGTCTCTCTCTCTATCCACTCTGCCTGTCAAAAAAAAAAAAAGTAGATTATGAAACATACTTACTTTAAAGCATTGGTATATTCACTCTTTTTTAATTTTCTTTATTTGACAGGTAGAGTTACAGACAGTGAGAGAGAGAGACAGACAGAGAGAAAGGTCTTCCTTCCGTTGGTTCACTCCTCAAATGGCCACAATGGCCGGAGCTACGCCGATCCAAAGCCAGGACCCAGGTATATTCACTCTTTTTTTTTTTTGACAGGCAGAGTGGACAGTGAGAGAGAGAGAAGAGAGAAAGGTCTTCCTTTGCCGTTGGTTCACCCTCTAATGGCCGCTGCCACCAGCGCGCTACAGTCAGCACACCGCGCTGATCTGAAGCCAGGAGCCAGGTGCTTCTCCTGGTCTCCCATGGGGTACAGGGCCCAAGCACTTGGGCCATCCTCCACTGCACTCCCAGGCCACAGCAGAGAGCTGGCCTGGAAGGGGGGCAACCGGGATGGAATCTGGTGCCCTGACCGGGACTAGAACCGGGTGTGCAGGCACCGCAGGCAGAGGATTAGCCTATTGAGCCGCAGCACCGGCCCATGGTATATTCACTCTTTATTGTCTCAGTCACTGGACCGTATAAAGTACAACCACCAACATGTCTGGATCTCTACCTGGAAAGCACTGAGGACGCTTGTAGACAGCTATAGACCTAACAGTAGTAATCATTCTGTAGCTACCACAGCTACTGTTGTCATAGCCCACTCATCAGCTTTCAATAGCTCTAACTATCCAGCCGTCTGGCAGTTATAACCTGACAGCCTTTTCTAAGTTTCATATTAGTACATTTCCCCAGCTTTGGTTATCTTGGGAAACATTAATTTCTGAGCTTTCGTTGGGAGGTCATTTTTGACGGTTTAATCTGATTTTAGAGGGTGACTGGCTAAAACAGAATTACCTTAAACCTCACAGAGCAATACTGAAATTCCAGGAGCTTTACACTTTTCAATCTCTTTACAACACAAAAAGTCCTTGTTGGGCACTCCAGTTTGTGCATGCAGACACTTGTCTGTGTGTTCATTTGCTTACTCAACATACGCTGAGCACCTTTTGTATGCAACGCCACATGTGGAGTACTGGCGTGATGCTAAGAAATCATGAATTACAAAAATAACTTCATAAAGACATGCTGCTGTTATATACAAGGCTTAGCTTGTTAGTGTTGGGAGAATTAGGAAGGGAGTGAAAGCAAAACCGTTATGCAGGAGTTGGGATCAAAGGAAAGCTGTGGTTGCTCTAACGTACACCGTGGGGACAGAGAAGGCTGTGGTTTTGCAATGATGACCAGCACCCTAGTTTGAAGAGAGCTACCTGTAAAATATAAATGCAAGAAAGCACAAAATAAAGTGAACACTGAGTAGAACCTCGGTCTTTGCAGACAAGGTTAATGAAGACTATAAAGTTAGAGGCAGACAGTGGAGAAGAAATTGAATGTCTGGCTAGGATTTCTAAACTTCCTGTCACATAACATGCTTCTAAGAATGGCCTTTCTTTGTCACTTACATGCACAGGGGATGTTCCCAAAATTCTTTAAAATACATTTGAAAAGAAAACGCTATTACTATCCATAACATCCTTCTAAGGTCATTTTTTAAAAAATGTGTTATTTATTTCAGAGACAGACAGAGTTAGAGAGCGAGAGTTAGAGATACACACACACAAAGACAGAAAGACAGAAAGAGAGAGAGAGAGAGAGAGAATGTTCATCTATGATTTTTTTCTTTCAAATGCCTGTAACAGTGAGGGAAGGGCCAGCGTAAAGCTGGAATCTGGAACTCAGCTGAAGCCTCCCATGGAGTGGCAGGGATTCAAGTACTCAAGACATTACCTGCTGCATCCCAGGCTATGCATTAGCAGGAAGTTGGAAGCTAGAATCCGGAGTGGACCTGGGACTTGAATATGGGCTATGAGCATCCCAAATGGCAGCTTAACTACTAAGCCAAATGCTTGTCCCTATGATAGGTATTTTGTATCCAAATATTTTATACTTGAAGAATTAAGAAATGGAGAAGTTAAGCAAGTTGACCAAGATCCCAACTAGAGTACAGTAGAGCTAAGTTTCAAGGCTAGGCAAGTCTTTTGTCAGATCTGTTTTCTTTCCCACTTCCCTATCGAAATGAATGAGAAAAGTAAGTGTTTAAGAAGATTCACCTGAGAGGCAGGAAATGGAAGGTAATTAGGATTTTTTTCAGCAGTACATGTCTGAGCTAATGTTATCGAAGTCAGAATGGTGATTGTCAGAAATGGATGGAAGTAGTAAATGCAAAAGTCCTTAGGAATTCACAGCTAAATATAATGAATACACACTAAGTGAAACCATGCCACTTCTCAGAAAGTCTATGCCTACCAAATACACACAGAAATAAATATAAGAACTTAAGAGCTATACCTTGAAATGCATAATAAAATCTGTTCTTTCTAAACACAAACTCAGCTTTGATACAATTTTTTTTCTATTTGCGATGTTTTAATTGTTTGTGAGCATTAGTCAAGTGTGAAATGCGAAAATATTGACCATACTTTTCTGTGCTCTATTTTGTGTGGTGCTAACTTTCTGTTTGTATACCTTCACATTTCCCTGATTCCTTACAGACAAAACTGTGTCTTTGAGAACTGTCTGTGAGATTTCTGAGACAGAAATTTCAGGTTATTTTGAAGTTAAGCCTGTTTGTATCATTCGCCCACTCAAGACATCACACATTCTTCCAACCACCCCCTGCACTTGGAACAGGCACCCAATTAATATACGCCAGGCAGGCCACCTTGCTCTTCTCCTTCAAAACTCCTAAAAAACCATCTGCTCTGGGAGGCATTCCAGCTACAATAACCACCTACTACTTTCAATTGCCTGTAATATCTGCATGCACTTTCTTGATGTACTGATTACATATTTTCCCATTACAAAACCCGTAAGATGAGGTATATTCTACATACCTTATAGTGACATTGAACTTGCACTTCAACACCTACATTCCCTTAGAGGAAAAGTCTATTCTTGCAAGTGTTTCTTCCCCCAACAGAGTAGGAGAATGTGAGTGTTAAAAGAATAAGAGAATTAGGGTTGATTCTTAGATCAAGACATTTGTCCTACCAACTTAAGTGATTTGATTAGAGTTTGGCGCCAAACTTGTATGGAGACTGTTCAGTGAACCTATAATTGGGTTCTTTGTGAACCTGCTACAGGGTAGAAAATAAACAATGCAGTGAATTGTTTTTAAAATTAGTATACTTTGATTTCCAAAATCCATGAAAGATTACTTAATATTTTTGAAGATTTATTTAGGAGCTGGCACTTTGGCGTAGTAGGCTAATCCTCTGTCTGCAGTGCCGGCATCCCATACAGGTCCCCATTTGTGTCCCGGTTGCTCCTCTTCTGATCCAACTCTCTGTTTATGGCTTGGGAAAACAGCAGAAAGTGGAAGATGGCCCAAGTCTTGGGGCCCTACAGCAATGTGGGAGACCTGGAAGAAGCTCCTGTCTCCTGGTTTTTAATTGGCCCAGTTCCAGCTCTTGTGGCCACATGGGAAATGAACCAGCAGATGGAAGACCTTTTTCTCTGTCTCTCCCTCTCTTTGTCTATAACTCTGTCTCTCAGACAAATAAATTTTAAAAAGATTTGTTTATATGAAAGGTAAAGTGAGGAGGAGACAGACATACAGACACACAAACATACAGGATCTTGTATCCACTGGTTCACTCCCCAAATGGCTGAAACTGCCAGGGTTGGACCAAGCCAAAGCCAGGAGCCAGGAACTCCATCTGGGTCTCCTACATGGTTGGCAGGGACCTAAATACTTGGGCAACCATCCAATGTCTTCTCAGACACATTTGTAGAAAGCTGAATCAGAAGCAGAGGAACTCAAACCAGCTCTCTGATATGGGGTGCGTGGGAGCTGCAAGCAGTGGCTTAAACTACTGCACCAGTATGCCTGCTCCATGGTTTTGACTTTACACTCCATGTATTCCACACTGCTTAATACAAAATTACTGAATCTCTTTCCAATTATTTGCAACAACAGGCATAGCTTTATAGGGTTGGTATTGTCAAAATAATAATCTAAAGGCAAACATTTTTCTTTTCTTGCCAAAGTCAATCTTTGCTGAAAAATAAAGGGTTTTTCTTTGAAAATCCCACAGCAGGGATTTCCTACCAAAAGATTGGTACCAGAGAATGAAGACACAAGAAGCATTGCACCAACATCATTTAATAAGGGAGAAATAATGGGGATTTCTGGCAAATTGGAGTGGCAAGTCCTGTGGTTGCTGAATGGTTGTGTTACCTGGCAAGGTGGAAGCCAAAAACATGGGACTATGAGAGAGACAAGAGATTGGTCTTAAGGGTTGGTCTTCTCATTCCTCAGGTCCTAGAGTGGAAAAGAAAAAAATGTCCGAATAGGACAAGGCAATGAAAAGGTCTTAGGAGTGGCCTTAGGAGATCCTTTCTATGAAGGAGAACACGTCTGCTTCCATAATTCTACTGCTTACGTTGCATGGTGACAGCAAGGCAGCAATGGGGGAGGGAGGTGACTGGTTAGGTGGTCCTGGATCACAGGAACCTTATTATGTTTGAGGGGGAAAAAAAGCACCTTAGAATTGCAAGGCCTTCCCACAAAAAAGCTCTTAAGTAGGATGGAGGATGAAGTAGGAGGAGACACAGTTTAGGGTAAGTAGTTGACAACTGTGGCCTGGTGAAATTGAAGACAATTTCTGGTCCCCAGCCATCAGAAGCAGGTAACAGTGGAATGTCAAAACACGGGATGGGTCTCTGCAGATGACATGAGAGTAAGATGCCCAGCCAGTAGGTATGGCTTCTCCTATGTATCACCAGAACCAAACACCACCTGGAAGATGAAGTCTTCTCCTATTGTGATGGGTTAGTTTCAGATGTCAACTTGACTGAGCCATGGGGTGCCCAGGTATTTGGTTAGGTATTATTCTGGGATTGTCTGTCAAGGTGTTTCTGAAATAAGAGTAACATTGGAATTGGCAACTCATGGGAGTGGGCCTCATCTAGTCTGTTAAAAGTCTGCAGAGCAAAAAGGCTGAGGAAGGGAGAACCTGTTCTCTCTGCCCGACTGTTTGCAAACTGAGATGCCAGTCTTCTCCCGCTGCCAGAGGTGGACTCAAACTACATCTCTGGCTCTCAGGCTACTGGATCTGGACTTGAAGTGCAGTGTTAGCTCTCTTGGGAATTCCGCTTGTTGCCTGTAGATCAGGAATCAAGGCTCTCCTCAGTCCCCATAATCCCACAAGCAAATCCCTTTTAATAATGCTCCTTCTCTGTCTCCTCTGTCTTTTTATATACAAAGTCAGCCTCCATATCTGTGAGGTTTGCATCTATAAATTTAATAAACTGCAGATCAAAATATTCAGCAAAATATCTCATCTGGACTGATCATGTACAGACACCATTTAATAAGGGAGACATAATGGGGATTTATATATAATAATAATATTATCATTATTATTATTCTCCAAATGATAAAACATAACTATCCACAGAACTTCTCCATTGTACTGGGTATTATAAATGTTCTAGACAAGACTTAAGTGCATGGGAAGAAGTGTCCAAAAAAGTGTCCCAAAAGGACTGGAACATCTGAAGATTTGGGATTTGCCTGGAGTCCTGGAGTCCATCTTCCATGAATACCAAGCCATGACTGTGTATGTCTCCAAAAAGTTCCATTTCCCTGGAGAACTTAAGACACCTATGCCAGGAGGAACTATGATATACCCTTTGTACCCACATATCGTTCTAGTAAAGTGGAGAGAAAGAACAAAGATGGTGAGTAGAGAACACTAAGTAGGAAAACCGGGTAGCTACATGAATGAGAAAAAGTTTTCAATTAGAAAAAACTGAAATACTTTGAATGGATGTCAATTATTTAACCTATCAGTGAAAGTGAGAGGGATGACTCAAGTACAAGATGAGACCTAGTGCAGAACTAAATGAGTTATTCCTTTGCATAATTACACTCACCACTGCTTTCTATTTTACTGCTGCATTAATGTGGCCATTGTCAAAGCTAGCATTTGTATAGTGTTATTATTCTATATTATTTTTATTCTATTACTATTTGTATAGTATTATTATTCTATAATAATGTAGCTAATTTAGCTACTATTACCATGAACTATACCCACACATTTAGAAAACAGAAAAAGACCATTAAGATTGCCATTAAAGAGGGATGGGTGCTTCGCTCAGTGGTTAAGATGCCATTTTAATCACTTGTGGTGCCCACGTCCCATGTCGGAGTGTCTTGTTTAAGTCTCCCAACTCCTCCGCTTCCAATCTACCTTCCTGCTGGTATGCACCTTACAAGGCAGCAGATGACGGCTCAAGGAGTTGGATCTCTGCCACCCACGTGAGAGGCCCAGATGGAATAGCAGGCTCTTGGATTGGGCCTGGTGCAGCCCTAGCTGGTGCAGGCATCAGGGGAGTGAACTGGTTGATGGACGTTGTCTGTCTCTGTCTTTCTCTCTCTCTGTCCCTATGCCTTTCAAATAAAATGAACACAGGTAAATGTGTAACAACTTCCATGACAGTATAACAAAAGGAATTTTTAGGATTTGTGCCATTTAGTGCCTATTAAGGCTTACTACATGACAGACTCATAGTAAACAATGATGATACAAAGATGATTAACCATGGTTAGTACCTTTAAATTTTTCAATTCATTATCTCCAGCAGTATTTTCTAATCTAAAGTCTTTAAGAGAATTTTAACTTTACTTTTTGATCCTTTCATTAAGTCATTCAACAAGTTCGTTTTGAAATTTACTTGGAATTCTTTGGAAAGGTACACCTGTTTTTTGACTGTTTAGAAAATATTAATTATCCCCATCAATATGCTTGCAATATTTTCTGCCAAACTGAAAAGAGCAGGTGCGGCATACATCTCTGGGGTTAAACATCTCAAGATCACACAGATCATTCATGGAAAAGCAAATGAAAAGCTGTGCATCACTGTGCATATGTTATTTCAGTATTTAAACAATCATCATAAAGGTCACAAGTCCTCTCAGACTGCAAAACCAACCCAAGCAGTATTACCCAGGATCTGTTAACAAGTTCATACTCAGATGAATTCCAAATGATTCAACAATACATTTGAAAAAATATTGATTTTGGAATTAAGAAAATGTCTATACTTTTAGAATTGCAAATTTTTATATTTGTATGAAGTATTTATATTATATTTAGGCTATTAAGGCCTAACCATAAAATTTAAGCTATTAAGGCTGAACACAGCATCCAACATTTGGATTACAATTGTTTGTAAATCATTTTATGGTATACGTTGAAAAGGGTACTTCTTGACTAGAGTTTAACTCAGAATCCGATAAAGATAAAACATGGTTCAAATGACATTGACTGAGCTCATGTTATTTAGTGAACACCCATGGCTAGCATGCGAAAATGAAAGTGCTGGTATCTGTACCTGGAAATGGAAAAGGCTATAGATTACACATATGGTCAATGCTATATACCAGGCCCTGTTCTCAGCATTTGCCAGGCATAAACTCATCTGTTCCTTCCCTCTCACTGGAGGAAGGAGTGTCTCTGTGTTATTTTCCAGAGGAGGAAAGCTAAGCAGCCTGTCAAGGATTGTCCAGTTGGTAAGCAGAGGCCTGCACTTGGACTTGGGTTATTAAGGACCAGCATGTGTACTTGGTGCTCCTACAACCTTCCGAATGTCGGATAACATGGTTCTGGAATGTATTGCCACTCCCAACAAACAGGAACCAAAACTGCTCTGGAGCCTCTATTTTAGGTTTTTGCTGTAGTTTACTATTTTGCAACAGCATATATGGATCTGAACTGAGGTACCACATTTTGCAAAGAATCTTGGTTTAAGGGGATTCCAATTCAATCCCATCAAGGTGGCATGTACCAATGCCATCTCACTAGTCCAAGTGATCAATTTCTGTTAACAATTGATCATAATGAAAGGACTAAGAGTCAAAGGGATCACATAAACAAGTCTAGTGCCTGCTAATACTAACCGATAGAATAAATAAAGGGGAGAGTGATCCAACATGGGAAGCGAGATACTCAGCAGACTCATAGAATGGCGGATGTCCTAAACAGCACTCTGGCCTCAGAATCAGCCCTTAAGGCATGTGGATCCGGCTGAAATGCCCATGAGAGTATTTCAGGCATGGAAAGCCAAGACGCTCTGGCATCAAAAAAAAAAAAAAAAAAAAAAAAAAAAAAAGAAAGAAAGAAAGAAAAGAAAAGAAAAGAAAAAAAAGACCTAGATGAAAGATCTTTGTGAGTGAGATCCCAGTGGAAAGAACAGGTCTTCAAAGAAGGAGGTACCTTTCTCTGAAGGGAGGAGAGAACTTCCACTTTGACTATGACCTTGTCTAAATAAGATAAGAGTCGGTGAACTCAAAAGGCTTCCATAGCCTTGGAAACTCATGACTGGAGCATAGGGAGATTACTGATGCCATAAGCAGGAGTGTCAATTTGTAAAGTCAACAACAGGAGTCACTGTGCACTTACTCCTCATGCAAGATCTCTGTCCTTAATGTGCTGTACATTGAGATTTAATGCTATAACGAGTACTCAAACAGTATTTTTCACTTTGTGTGTCTATGTGGGTGCAAACTGTTGAAATCTTTACTTAATGTATACTAAACTGATCTTCTGTATATATAGAAAATTGAAAATGAATCTTGATATGAATGGAAGGGGAGAGAGAGCGGAAAAGGGGAGGGTTGTGGGTGGGAGGGATGTCATTGGTGGGGGGAGCCAATGTAATCCATAAGCTGTACTTTGGAAATCTATATTCATTAAATAAAAATTAAAAAAAATTCACAATCCCTAAAAAAAAAAAATCTTGGTTTGTCCACAATTTTCCAAATTCACTTACTACCGAGATTATGAGTTTAGTTAAATTCCTGACCCACTGTACTCTAGTGTATAAATCCCTACACTCACCTTACAGTACCTGGGTTTTCTGTTGCCTTCATCTACCTGTAATCCTTTGGACACTTTCCCTCACAGCTAAGGTTCTCCATCTACCACATGGGTGGCTCTGGGTAAAGGATCATAAAGTAAGTATTTGGGGCTGTGTGGGTCATATGGTCTCTGTCAAAAGTCAGCTCTGCCCTTGTGATTTGAATGCAGCTGTAGAAAACAGAAACACCAGTGTGTTTGGCTGTGTTCCAACAAAACTCTTACACAAAGCAGGAAAAAGGCTGGAATTGCTGTGTGGGCCACAGTTTGCTGATCTCTGACCTGACTTCTTATGCAACAGTGAGAAGTGTTTATATCTTGCTCTGCCTTTTTTGAGGGAGAATGATTTGAAAATGTTTTTAGAAAAGTCTCTCCATTCTATGCATTCCCTAAGTGCCTCAATCAAACTTGTATTCTCTCCTGGACTTGACTTGCACAGGAAATAACCATCAGCTGGTTCTTGTATAGCCTGTGGGTTTTTTTTTTTTTTAATCCGCATTCATGGTCAATAGTCACCCTAGCTCCATGAGTTGTCTTACCACACCCATTCCAATCTATACTGGAGGTAATTTCTGCAACCAGGAATTACACTATGACTTCCTAATGCAAACTTTGCACCCTTTATTATATAACATAGTCTTGTAAATGCCTAGAAATATCATGTGTGATTATTATCAGATGCCTGCTAACTCTGAAGCAGCAACGTTTTCAGACATGTCTATTCCATTTTTCACTTTTTAAAACCACCTAATGTTTCTGACATATTTTTCCATATTCCAGAGAATTACTGGACTCCAACATCACAGCATCAGTATTTCTCATGCATGTGAGTCAGATGATAGTTTTGATAGTAAATTGTGAATGAAAGGACTAGAAATGGCACTGCATTACCCACACTGCATGTATTATTCAATTTAATTTAATCTTCTAATAATTCTAGGAATTACTACTCCACGGTTACACCTGATGAATTGGAGGCTCCTAAATTCTAAATAATTTACATAAGGTTTCAGAGCAGGTAAGAAGTAGAGTCAGAATTCAAAATTTATCTTCTTGTTATGACATTCCAAAGGGTCCTGTGGCTGAGCCATCCATGGAGCCCAATATCAGGTTCAAATTTCTAAACCATCAATATGCTATTTTTTTCTGTACACTGTGTTTAGAATTCTCTGTATTTCTTAGTGAGAATCAAGAAAATGTGCTTGTACCATTTGAACAGAGAAGTTAAAAATCACAGAAATAACTTCAAATATGAGTTTTTATTGCTGTTGATATGCTAGAGGGTTTGGAACATTCTGAATGAAATTAAAATGTATTTCACTGGTGTGAAATCATGAACATTTGTCAAAATTGTTTTGTACAAAACTCCCTAGTTTTCACAGCTGTCTAAATTCCCCCTCAAAGAAATAAGCACAGAATGAATAAAAACAGATGTGGCATTTTTTGCATATTATCAACAAAATCGCTTTTCATGTTATCTTGCGTATGTCTTACCCTAACTTCATTTATGTCGCAATTCTGGACCTAACTAGTGCAGTGAGAGCACACGATAGTTGCAGCTCATAAAATGGCCTTCAGTAGGGTTTTCCGGTTACTTACATTTCTCCTGAGACTACCTTGGCACAGGAACTAATTTTGTGTGTTTCCTAACAAAAACCCAACCATTCATGCTGGGGACTCCAATCTCCACCCAACACCCTCCAACTCTATTAAAAGTAATTGAGTCTGAACGTTTAAAGGTATTTTAAATGAATGTGCACTGAACATTCTCCAACTTGGCTCAGGAAATAGATGTAGGGAAGTTTTTAATACCTTGCGAACTGTAAGAAGAGGAAATTACCTTTGGTTATTTAAAGCAGAGAGATTGGGCTTTGGGACCAGGAGACAATGTGTGAACACCGGTATCCCACGCGATTGCAGGATCCTCCCTCGAAAAGGCACTGAAAGCTTTATTTACAATGTGTCTTTACTGTTTTTTTAAAGTGTGTATTCATTTTTATTTACTTGAAAGAATGAGACTGAGACAGAGACAGAGAGAGAGAGAGAGAGAGAGAGAGAGAAATTTCCAACTGCTGGCTCACTTCCCAAAAGTCTTCAAGGGCTTAGGGTGGGCCAAGCCAAAGTCAGGATCCAGGAACTCCATCTGGGTCTCTCATGTAGGTGGTAGGGGCACAAGCACTTGAGCCTCTCCAGAGTATGCATTAGAAAGCTGGATCCAGAGGCGGGAGTGGGCCCCAGGCACTCGCATTTGAGATGTGGACATTCTAGGCCTTAGCTCACCCTGCTGAGTCACAATGGCTGCCCATACACAGTATTTTTTTTAATTTATTTTAATTTTTTTTCATACATAGCATTCTTTATGTCACTGAGATGTGGATCTCGTTGTTTGTGTGATACAAACTAAAAATAAACCACTTGGAGTGTCTAATACTGATTCTAGCTTTCAATATTAGAAGTTGATGATGTTAATATACACACACAGAACAATCCTATGTGACATTTCAGGGATTAAATCACACACTCAGGACGGACACAAGAAGAAATTAAATCAGGATATGAATGAGAGCTGTTTTATGAGGTCTAATATTAGCTCTGGAAAGTTAATCACTCACATTATTTTTCCGATTGTTAGTCTTCCAAAGACTCACGCAGTCTTAATATTAATTTGGTTTATTGGCTGTTCTCACTTTTAAACAAGTCACACTGAACAAGATTTTGCAGATTTTAATTGTTTCAGGTTTACATAAAGGATTAAATATATTTTTAACAAGGATCTAGAGAAGTGATTATTTTATTCTAATCTGAAAACTTAATTATCACCTTCTTACAAAGGACATGGAACAGATTTAAAGGCAAATTAATGTATCCCAACAGCATGGCAGTTTGTCACTCTCTTAAATAATCATCATCTCTGCAAATAAAATTGTCGCAGTTGTCGCTGAATGAAGGAAAGAGACGGAGCCCCTTGCACGACCGCACATCAAAATTAACTTCCCACAGGTTTCTAAGCTGTTTACTCCACTTGAACTGTGCTGGACCATAAAGTAGACATGACAGCCTTAACTGCTTTTTACAACACAAGTAGCAAATACGCTTCATATCAGCTTTTAAAAATAAACAGATTTGAGACGGAACAGATACTTCAGTGGTTATTGTACACAAGTTGTAAAGTGTGCTGCTGTTATAATAATAAATCACGGGGCACTATGAAGACAGTATGCAGAAGGGTCTGCTGTGTTTAAAAAAAATCAGAGATGCTATTAAGTTATTACCTAAAAGGATCAGTTGCCATAGTATCTGTGAAGAAGGGGTTTACGTTTTAAAAAAAAGCTTCCCATATTTGCTTATCTCAACGAGAAAGAGGGGGGATTATAAGTATAAATGTATCTAAATAAGTTTATCTAAATTATAATAATAAATGTACCTAAAGCACGTAAGATGTCTACAATGCTTCCCAGGGAAATGCTCACATGCTTGCAAACTTTATCATACAGTGTTTCTTGCTAGATCATTAGATCACAGACGTGGGCAGAATCTGAAACAGCGAGGGATGCAGGTACCGAGTCACAGCGAGGCTATGCCTTCGTCTCCCGGTACAAAATCAGCGGGGCTCGCCGTGGACTTCGCCAGCCAGGGGGCCGCTCAGGAGCCCTACCAGCACCTGACTCAGTCTGACTGCGGCGCGGTGGCTGGCGCACCTGGTGAACGCCGGGCGCGGGTCAGCCACCTCCGAGCCCCTCAGTGGCCCGGCCAGAGCCCACGGCCGACCTGGGCATCCCACCACCGGGCGCTGCGATTCTCCGTCCAGTTCAGCTCCAGCGCACTCGGCGGCAGAGACGCGCGCGTGCGCGCCCAGAAGGGACCGGCTGAGCGCGCGTGCGCCCGCGCCCTCTGCTGGCGGCCTTCAACCTCGCGCAGGCCGGCCGGTCCAACACCGTGCGATCTGTGGAAACCTGAGTGCTAGGTCTGCTGTTTATGTGCCCATCACAGCGAAACCATACTCCTCAACCATTTCAGATTACAGAACAACTGATTACGCCTAAATAACAAATAAGTGTCTCTCACAAAATATTTTTAAAAATTATTTTATTTTACTATGACATCAAGAATGTGAAATTAAACTTTTTGTTGTTTATCTTATACCTATTCACCTATATCTGTCAATCTAATCTATTAATACTAATATTTTGCAAAATTGTTTCAGAAAGAAAAATGCTTGGGTTAACTAGAAAACTGAAAATAATGCCACAACAGAGTTAACACAAATCTTATTTTTATTAGCAGTTCTTGTAGACTAGCAAACAGAGTTGTAAATCTGAGAGTTTTCTGTTGTGTCATTGTACTACATAATGCTTCTTAAAAGATGGATTACCTTACAGATACTCTGCTAAATGGCTTTGTTCAGTTTTATTTAAGCTTGCAACCATTAGGAGGTGGGTACAATTGTTATTCTCACTTTACACATTAGAAAACAGATGTATAAGTAAGTTGCCCTAGTTTATACAGTTACTAACCATTTATATAACCATTGTATAGTTATTAACCATTTATATAACCATTGTATAGTTACTAACCATTATGTCCAGATAGTTGCTCAATGCCTGACTACTCTGTGCCAGGTTTTATACACACACACACACACACACATGCACAAATATACAGACATATATTTATATACACGCAAAAATGTACATACTTCCATACACATACTTTTTAAAATGTGCTCAGAGTGAAAGATTAATTTGACACTAACCCAACCACTTAGTTTCTGGCCTAGAAAGAAAATGATATATTCAAATATGTACATATGATTTTTAGAGTGATGGGATACTCCAGTTATTGCCTAAAAAGTAAGTCCCACATGGTGACGGGGTGGTGGTGATTGGGAAGGCTTGAGAAAGTGTGGTGCCAGAGCATGGTTTTAAGGGATAAATAGTTCACAGGGAACTGTGGAGTTAATAGTAGGAATAGTATGTGTTAAAGTCAATGGCAGTAGGACTTGTAAAATGTGGTAGAGACTATAAAGAGTTCATGAAATAAACACAGAAACAAGAAAATGAATAAAGTGTGATATACAGAAGACTGGAGCAGATTTGTGGATGACACTCACATCACAAGGACTTGGGGAGTCGTGTTAGACATGGGACTTTCCCTTCGAGGCTAGATGAAGCAATGGGTTTTAGGCAAGGCCATGAGCAATACTGAGGATAAGGCCTGGTGGAAGAGAAAAGTGATTACCTCACCTGGCTCAGTGATGGAGGGGGGTGTGAGCATTGAAGGCAAAGGAATAGTGGGTGAAGATATGCAAATGAAAGCAGCAGATTGATGACATCAACCAAGCAGTGGAAGCAGAAAACAGGATAAAGACTGTTGATCCAGTGTCTGTTGAATGTGAGGGATGGTTGTGGTAACCAAGCCCATCCCTCAGACAGTGGATTCTACTGGGACTGAAAGATCAGTTAGCACAACCATGGCAACCTTGTGGCTCCATAATTTGCCCGCTGGCACACAGGTATAATCCAAAGCAGTGATGGCTGTGTTGTGACCTGGGTTTGGCTACTTTGAACCATACTTGCTATAATAAATACAGATTTGATTTTTGAAGAGATTGACTGAAGATCTTGGAAATTGTATTTCATATATGATGAAGAGGATTACCATACACAACTTAATATATTAATTATTAGTTTTCTCTGAGGTTGTTTATTTAGCATTTAAACAGCCTACATTAAAAAGTAAATAAAATAAGTTAAATAAATCAGACTATTTTATCAGAGCTACTTATTTATTATTGATGCACAAGTTACCAAATTACTCTGTGGTTCCACATGTGGGTGTCTGGAATGATCAAGTTCATAGAAGTAGAAGGTAGAATGGGAGGGCCTGCGCTTGGTACGGCAGTTAAGATGCCACTTGGGATGCACATATTCCATATTGAAGTGCTTGGGTTCAGTCCTGATTCCCCTCCCAATTTCAGCGTCCTGCTCATGTCCACCCTGGGAGGCAGCAGATGATGGCTCTAGTATTGGGTCCCTGTCACCCACGTGGGAGACCTGGATTCAGTTCTGTTATCCCAGCTTTGGCCTGTCCCAGTCCTCATTATAACGAGTATTGGGAGAAGGAATGGGCAATCTCTCTCTCTCCCTCACCCCTCCTTTCTCTCTCCCTCTGTGTATGTGTTTCAAATAAAGTAAAGTAAATGCATTTTTAAAATAAATTGCTTGCAAATATACACATGTTCTTAAACAAAGCTTTTCTACAGTTTTGGATCAACTGGAGACTATACTATCAGCCACACTATGACATAAATTTCATGCCCTGAATCCTGAAGGATTCTGCTTCGGATGTCCAGAAGCAAGAATGGTGAGCTTTTCAAATCACTTTTCAAACTGCTGTGTGTTTCATGTAGTTCAAGTCCACTTGGAAATTTAATAACTCAGAAATGTTGTCCCTTCTTTCCTAACCCTACTATGAGATAGCAGATGCATTCAAGAAGTTTGACCAACAGAAGGGACAGGCAGTTAAATCAAAATATACGAAGTAATTAAAATCACACCCAGTAGTATTTCAAATTATTAATCACCCACAAATTCTTTGAAAACCACCAGGTGGTCTTGGGGACTGGCCCAGTCTGCTGACACACATGACAACTGTCCTTAGGAAGTGGCTACTCAACAGGTGTCAGACCTTGAAGCCTAACAGCCAACTGCAGGGCAAAGAAGGGTAGAGGCAAGGGTCAAAGATGAAGGCATAAAACTCTATGATGAAAACAACTTCATGACTTGGAAGAGTTCCTCAGAGTACTGGTGTGTGGTGATCTTATTCCTATTGATCTCAGCCTCCTTTGACACAAGAGGCTGGTATTATCCCTCTTCCAAATCCATGCAAGCTGGTTTTAGGACATATTTTACTACCCCTTGAATTGTGCAATGATGTCTGTGCCCCCTCTCTTTGTGTCTGGGAAAGCCTGCAACAGCTTCAAGCAAAGTGCTTGGCATGTGACTCTATGCAACCTTCAACGTGAAGGCAGAAAAGGCACCTGTTCTCTGGAGTCACTCATTTTTGGAGACCAAGCTAACCTGTCTGAAGTCTGACTACTCTAGTTCACGGTCTTGTGAGAAAGCCTTGGCCTCCAGGGAAAGCTATGAGTAGGCAGGTGTTGCTGCCTGTCTCAGCCAACAACCAGCGCTGAGCTCAGAACCAAGAGGAATCATAGCCCCCAGGGGACTTCACCTACCCCTGGCAAATCATCCCCAGCCATAGAGTGTTCCCAAGTGATATCAGGGGGCAGAGAGGGGTCTTTGCCCCACAGAAACTGTGTACATCATAAACTCGCTATTTTGCATGGCTAAGCTTTGAAGCGATTTGCTACATAGCAACAGCAAACAAAGGATGATGATACCAGGGAGTGAGGTGCTGCCACAACAAAACAGCAAACATGACATTTGTTGTAGAAATGAGGGGTGTGTGGCAGAAGCTGGAAGAGCTGTGAAGACCTTAAGAAGCCTTAGGAAGCTGTCAGTGAGGCTGGGAGGAAACAGGAATACGGGAGAAAATGGAACATTTGTGATATTGTGGTGAAGAGTTTGTTAGGAAGCAATTGTAACTGGAATACCTTGGCTATTCTTTGCATATTTTGACCCATTATAAATGTTTGCCAAACAAAATCTAGAAAGCAAAAGCTGTAGCATTTCCAGTACCACCTTATCAATGCCAAAGTGGGAAGGGGGAGACTTCCGGGCAATTAAAATGAAAAATTTCACATAAATTAAGATTTTGTACTTCTACTTTTAATTCTCTTCACAAATCTACCTATTAAAATATTTCTTCATAATTTAGAGTTAGTACACATTGACAGACAGGGATACAATGGTTCCTGAGGTCAGATTCCCTACTTTGGGAAAGCATTGTTCACATAGAAGCAGAAAAATACAAATTTCAAAAACTCCAACATGCTGTATATAGCAGAATATCATTTTTCTCTTTAAATAGCAATGTGAGGAAATAATTTCCCTTTTTTCCCAGTAAACCAGCCATTCAAGTTTCATATTTTAGAATTGACTTTTTCATTAAGAAAACCATGCTAAATATACCCATGTAACAACCACATGTACTCCAAAAGAAAGATATTAGCAACCAGTGCTCAGGTGGAGCCAGAAGCAATAGAGAGCATCTAATTAGTTCCAATTAGCCATGCCAGGGGATTTCTTTCTTGGTAAGATTACCTTGTAATGAGGTGATTAACCTCTTTGGAAAGAGTTCAAGACAGAGGTACTTAATGTGTCCTACAAAGAAATGTTGCAACAAGGTCCTCAAAATTGTTCCCTGGGATCATTTCTACCAAGAGTCAGTTGATTTTAGTCCAGGAGAACCAAAAACATTTTTATTATGTTATGGGTAGAGTGAATTGTAATGCATTTAGACAGCAGGAAATAGACTTTTAAATTTCACATCAAAATAGCTAATTTATATGGCACTGATTTTCATCTATATGAAGAAAACAATCAAACTGATCAAAGCCAAATGGCAGTCTATAAGATGATCCATGAACATCAGTGGAAAAAGGTTTGTGTCATTAAATTCAGCCAAGGTCAAAGCCTCATTCCCCCCAGGAGATTGTCCATTGATTCATTAATTTAGAGAATTCCTTCCATCTCCAGAACACAACTGGATATACTTGTTATTAGAAAGACTAATGCTAACCAAGGGAGTAGGTTTCACATAAACAGGAAGAGAGCGTCAGTGTTTTTAACACAAAACATGTGATAAACTGGGGATAATTTTCTTGGAAAGAATAATTTTAACTGCTGTCTAAGTTGATCTCTGCTTTCTTGTTTTTAAATTGATAATTTATTATGGACTCATTTAATTATATACTTTATCTACAATATGTATGTAATATTTATGTTACATATATACATGTATTCTCTATCAGCCCGTAAGAAATAAGAAAATAACCTGCTTTGTGTTTTAATTTGACAAATATTTTCCAGAAGTTTCCATGTAGGCATAGAAAACATAATAATTAGTAGAATTTCTTTTCAAAGGTTCTTATGTTTTAGTTTCTTCCCCATAAGAAAATATTCCAATTTAGATTATTTTTGTGGTTTCTGTGGACCTATCTGAATTAACTATGGTTACTTCACAAATCTGGTTGATTTGTTATCCTAGGAAATGAGTGTGTGTATGTGTTTGGATGGATGTGTTTAAAATTTTTGCATAGACCACATGCAAATTCATGTAAAGTAATAATGAAAACTCTGAGACCCAAAAGGCAAAATCAGAAGGAAAATATATAAAATATTTGCATGGAAATGATACTAATAAAATGTAAGTATCTTGCAAACAGAAACTAGAAATATTTTTTCCTTATCTAAAATAGAGGGTAACTAAAGACAATACTCAGCATACATTTCTAGGAGCTCAATGGTCACCCTAAACTGGCAGCCCCAAGAAATACTATTCCCTCCGTACAATTACAATGTAGAACCTTCTTCCACTTTATACCCTCTGCAGAGCCTATCACAATCTGATATCGCTCTGTAACCCCAAGTTCTGTTTCCTCATCTCCCTTTGAGCTACTCAGATTCAACATCTAGTGGGATGGCCATGAGCGAAATGGGGCTCTATAGTAAGAGTAGGCAGAATAAAAAATCACCCAAACCATAGCGGGTAAACCCTTATCCAAGCCTCAGGACCTCCATGGATGTTGGTGTTATTCCATTTACATGGCAAAAAGCAAGTGGAAAACAAGGAGGAAAGTCAGAAACGTGCCTGTCTCAGTCCATCACTCTGCCTTTGAAGTGGATGAAAATAAACAAACATTGAGGGGCCTGCGCCATGGCTCACTTGGTTAAAGCTCCCCCTGAAGCGCCAGCATCCCATATGAGCACCGGGTTCTAGTCCCAGCTGTTCCTCTTCCAATTCAGCTCTCTGCTGTGGCCCGGGAGGACAGTGGAGGATGGCCCAAGTGCTTGGGCCGCTGCACCCGCATGGGAGACCGGGAAGAAGCACCTGGCTCCTGCCTTCAGATCGGTGCAGCGCTGGCCGTAATGGCCATTTGGGGAGTGAACCAACGGAAGGAAGACCTTTCTCTCTGTCTCTCTCTCACTGTCTATAACTCTACCTATCAAATAAAAATAAAATAAATAAATACTGAAAAGATGACATGAATTTTCCATGAACTTCCAGAAGCCCTCTTACACATGTAGCAGAATTTATCATGACTCATTGAAGTACCATTTTCAATTAGCTTATATTAAATGTGTATTTAACTTTCTTACACAAGGAGAAATATATATGTATATATATATGAAGACATTTATATTCATATACTAATATAAATACTAAACTAATATATACTATACTAATGTGAATATTGCTTTGATGCTCTAAAAATTCCTCTGATTGGACTTAGACAAACAATTTCCCAGTGGTACTGCGCAATAAACACATGTGTTTGGGTGTGATACAGCATTTTCCTGTTCTTACTGAAACATTTTATTTTAACCTCACATGTATTTCATTCTACTGCAGTTGGATCTTTTCTAATTAACAAGGATATTTTCCTATTTCAGTCTTCTTGTCTATAGTCTTTTCTTTGTTTCTACAACACTAAGGGATAAAGTTAAGAAATACTACGCTTGTTTCCTGTATTCTTAACTTATATGTAGTTCTCCACATATATGCTACTTTATGAAATAGATATGCAGGGGCTGGTGCTGTGGTGCAGTGGGTAAAGCCACTGCCTGCAGTGCCAGCATCCCACATGGGGACTGGTTGGAGTCCCGGCTGCTCAATTTCCAATCTAGCTCTCTGCTATAGCCTGGGAAAGCAACAGAGGATGGCCCAAGTCCTTGGGTCCCTGCACTTGCTTCGGAGAACTGGAAGAAGCTCCTGGCTCCTGGCTTTGGATCACCTCAGCTCTGGCCTTTGCGGCCATGTGGAGAGTGAACCAGCAGATGGAAGACCTCTCTCTCTCTCCCTCTGCCTCTGCTCTCTGTAACTCTGCCTTTCAAATAAATAAATAAATCTTAAAAAAAGAAATAGATAAGCAAATACAGAGCTTATATTAAAGGATATATAGGTATATAATTGGCATTTCAAAATAAATAGAAATAATTTATGAGCTACTTTGACTAATGAAATATTTATTTCAGAAAAATATTTCCAGACTGATATCATTTATGAAACAATTTTTTATTTTTGCATATAGTTATTATCAAAGGTTATACAACTTGCAATGCAACAATATGTATATATGAACAGTAATGTTTTATATTCAATCTGCATTTTAATATCATTTTTAGATAAATATTAGTACTTCATTGATAATTACATATTATTAACCTGTAAAGTTAATAAGAACCACAAAACTGATCTATAAGTACATATCATTTATTACTAGTGCTCAGAGATTTATGTTGTAGAATTTGATTGTTTCACATTTCAGATTCTTGGAAGTTAGGTGAGAAAATAACAATGTATTTCAGTGTCTCAAAGAATAGTTATGTAGACTCAAGACTAATTTTAGACATATTGCAACACTATTTTTTTCTGCTACTTTTTTTTTTGCACTATGAAAAGTCTATACCAGAAAAGTAAGATACTTGAAGACCAATCTACTATGAAATAATAAATATTTTAGTGAATAAGTATCTACTGAGTACCCGTTTTATCCTATACATTGTGTAGTTGCTAAAGCCCCAGAGAGAGAAAAGAATCTATTCCATCATCTCACAGAACTTATTGTCCCTTCACCCACCCAAAACAAACAATAAAAATCACCTAGGATTGCTGACAGAACAATGAGTATTCTTTTGAAATCTGCATGATACAATTTTCTAAATTCATATGTGATAACTATTTATTCAGTAATTTGGAGAGCATAATTGCCTAACTTAAGTTTGCCCAGTAATTTCAATTTTCTAGTTTGGATTCCTTAAGAGAGAGAGACAGAGAGACAGAGAGAGGAACCACACACCCATGAATAGAGGGCTGATAAAATTCTTTGTTTCACTCAGGAAGTCAGAGACCAGATACTATTTTTGGTTTCTCTCTCTTTTTTTTTTGCATTTTATTTAAGCTATACAAGTTTAATGTATTTCATATATAAAGATTTAGGAACATAGTGACACTTCCCCCACTACCTTCCCTACAGCCCACACTGCAAACCTTCATCCTCTTCCTTTTCACATTCCCACTCTTAATTTTTATGAAGATCTATTTTCAGTTTATTGAACAATTATATAGTTAACCTTACATTTAGTAAAAGAGTTTAACAAATACTGTGAAGAAAAAAAAAACTTTCTCAACGGAAGAGACAAGGGATGTAAACAATCATTGAATCTTGTAATGTCTACTTCACTCCAATGCATTACATTTCAGGTAGTCTATTATTTACTTTCGATCAAGGAAAACATAATATCTACCTTTTGGGACTGATTTATTTCTCTAAGTATAATGGTTTCCAGTTGTGTTCATCTGGTTGTAAAAGGCAGGAATTCATTTTATTTACAGTTGAATAGTATTCCATAGTGTATATATACCGTAATTTCTTTATCCAGTCAATAGTTGATGGACATCAGGGTTAACTTCATTATCTTAGCTAGTGTGAATTGTGCTGCAATGAACATGGGGGTGCAGATAATTCTTTCTTATGTTGATTTCTTTTAGTTTGGGTAAATTCCTAGGTGTAGGATGGCTGGATCATATATTGGTCTATCTTCAGATTTCTGAGGTATCTCCATACTGTGTTCCACAGTGCCTGCACCAGTTTACATTCCCATCAGCAGTGCACCAGGGTGTTTTTTACCCCACATCCTCACCAGCATTTGTCAGTTGTTGATTTTTGTAGGTGCACCATTCTGACTGGAGTGAAGTGAAACCTCACCATGGTTTTGATTTTCATTTCCCTGATGGCTAGTGATCCAGAGTATTTTCTCAAGTGTCTTTTGGCCATTTGAATTTCCTCTCTTGGAAAAATGCCTACTTAAGTCCTTTGCTCATTTCTTTTTCTTTTTTTTTAGATTTATTTTATTTATTTGAAAGAGAGAGAGAGAGGTAGAGACAGAGAGAGGGGTCTTCCACCCGCTTGTTCACTCCCCAGATGGCCACAACAGCCAGAGCTGTGCCAATCCAAAGCTAGGAGTCATGAGCTTCTTTCAGGTCTCCCACGTGGGCTCAGGGGCCCAAGGACTTGGGCCTTCTTTTACTGCTATCCCAGGCCATAGCAGAGAGCTGGATCAGAAGTGGAGCAGCCAGGACTAGAAACCAGCAATATGGGATGCTGGCACTTAAGGCCAGGGCTTAAATCCGGCCCCAGTCCTTTGTCCCATTTCTTAACTGGGTTGTTTGTTTTGTTGTTGTTGAATTTCTTGAGCTTTTTATACATTTTGTATGTTAAGCCTTTATCAGTTGTGTAGTTTGGAAATATTTTCTCTCATTCTGTCAGTTGCCTCTTCACTTTACTGAAAGTTTCTTTTAGTTTGAAGAAACTTTTTAGCTTGATGTAATACCATTTGTCAATTTCAGCTTTGATTGCCTGTGCTTCCCGGTTTTTTTTTTCCCCAAGAAGTCTTTGACTAAGTCAATGTCTTGCAGAGTTTCCTGAATGTTTTCTAGTAATTTCAAGGTATCAGGTCATATATTTAGGTCTTTGATCCATTCTGAGTGAATTTTTATGTAAGGTGTAAGGTATCTGGTTCAGGTATAGTTTCATACTTCTGCATTTGGAGATCCAGTTTCCCCAGCACCAACTGTTAACGAGACTGTCATTTCTCCAGGGACTGATTTTAGCTACTTTGTCAAAGATAAGTTGGTTGTAGATACATGGATTTCTGGAGTTTCTGTTATGTTACATTGGTCTACAAGTTTTTATGAGTACGAGACTGTTTTGATTACAACTGCCCTGTAGTATGTCTTGAAATCAGGTATCATGATGCCTCTGGCTTTGTTTTTGTTGTATTAGATTGTTTTACTATTTTGGGTCTCCTGTGTTTCCATATGAATTTCAAGATCATTTTTTTTCTAGTTCTGCAAAGAACGTCATTGGTATTTTGATTGGTATTGCACTGAATCTATAAATTGCTTTTGGTAGTGTGTACATTTTGATGATGTTGATTCTTCAATCCATGAACAAGGAAGACTTTTCCATTTTTTAATGTCTTCTTCTATTTTGTTTTCAGTGTTTTGTAATTTTCGTGGTAGAGATCTTTCTCATCCTTGGTTGAATTTATTCCAAGATATTCAATTCTTTTTGGAGCTATTGTGAATGAAACTGATCTTGAATGTTCTTTCTCAGCCATGACATTGTCTGTGTATACAAAGGCTATTGATTTTTCTGTGCTGATTTTATATCCTGCCACTTTATTAAACTCTTTTATTAGTTCCATTAGCCTCTTAGTGAAGTCTTTTTGGATCCTCTATATATAGTATCATGTCCTCTGCAACTAGGGATAGTTTGATTTCTTCCTTTCCAATTTGTATCTCTTTGATTTCTATTTCTTGCCTAAAGACTCTGGCTAAGACTTCCAGAACTATATTGAATGGCAGTGGTCACAGTGTGCATCCTTGTCTGGTTCCAAATCTCAGTGGGAATGCTTCCAGTTTTTCCCCATTCAACAAAATGTTGGCCATGGGTTTGTCGTAAATTGCCTTGATTATGTGGAGTAATGTTCCTCCTATACCCAATTTGCTTAAGGTTTTCAGCATGAAAGGATGTTGTATTTTGTCAAATGCTTTCTCTGCATCTGTTGACATAACCATATGTTTTTTTTTTTCAATTTGTTAATGTGGTGTATCACATTTATTACTTTGTGAATACTGAACCATCCCTGCATACCAGGAGTAAATCCTTCTTGGTCCTGGTGAATATTTCTGATGTGCTGTTGGATTCTGCTAATATTTTGTTGATGATCTTTGCATCTATATTCATCAGGGATATTGGTCTGTAATTCTCTTTGTTGTATCTTTTTCTGGCTTATGAATTAAGGTGATACAGGCTTCATAAAGGGAATTTGGGAGGATAACCTGCTTTTCAATTGTTTTGAATAGCTTGAAAAGAGAACTAAAATTAGTTCTTTAAATATCAGGTAGAATTAAGCAGTGAAGCTGTCTTGTCCTGGGCTTTCCTTTGTTGGGAGTATCTTTATTACTGACTCAATTTCCATCTGGTAATTGGTCTGTTTAGGTTTTCTGTCTTCATGACTCAATTTTGGTAGACTATATGTGTCTAGAAATCTATCCATTTCTTCTAGATTTCCCAATTTGTTGTCATAAAACTTTTTGTAGGAATTCCTAATGATTCTTTTTATTTCTGTGGTATCTGTTGTTAATTTCATTTTTCATTTCTAATTTTATTGAGTCTTCTCCCTCTTTTTCTTTTTTTGGCTAATTGGGCCAATGGTGTATCAATTTTTATTTTTTCAATAAGCCAGCTCTTCATTTTTCTTATCTTTTGTAATTTTTTTGTTTCAATTTTGTCGATTTCTTCTCTAATTTTAATTATTTCTCTCCTCCTACTAATTTGGGGTTTGGTCTGTTGTTTTTCTAGGTCCTTAAAATGCACTGATGGCTCATTTATTTGGTGCCTTTCCAATTTTTTCATGTAGGCACCAACAGCTATAATCTTCCCTCTTAATGCTGCTTTTGCTGTATCCCATAAGTTTTGATATGATGTATTGTCACTTTTGTTTGTTTCCAGAAAATTTTTGATTTTCCTTTTGGTTTCTTCTATGACCCAGTGTTCACTGTGAACATGTTCAGTCTCCTTTTGTTTGCATATGATCTAGAGATTCTTGAGTTGCATATGATCTAGAGATTCTTGAGTTGTTGATTTCCAGCTTCCTTCCATTGTGGTCAGAGAAGATAAATGGTATGATTTTGATTTTTTTTTATTTTATTGATACTTGCTTTATGGCTTAAAATATGGTCTACCCCAGAGAAAATTCCATGCAGCATTGAGAAGAATGTGTATTCTGTAATGTGGGGTGAAAAGTTCTGTAGGTATCTGTTAGGTCCATTTGGTCTATAGTGTTGACTAGCTCTGTAGTTTTTTTGTTGATTTTCTATCTAGTTGATCTGTCCATTGATAAAAGTGGGGTGTTGAAGTCCCCTGTTACTATTGTATTGGTGTCTATATCTCACTATAGATCCATTAACATTTCTTTTAAATAGCCATGTGCTCTATAATTGGGTGTGTATATATTTATTATAGTCACATCTTCCTATTGAATTGATCCCTTAGTCATTACAGAGTACCCCTTCTTTGTTTCTTTTAACAGATTTTTTGTTAAAGTCTATTTTATCAGATACTGGGATGGCAATACCTGCCTTGTTTTTGCTTTCCTTATTATGGAATATCTTTTTCCATCCTTTCACTTTCAGTCTGTTTGTGTCTTTGTTTGTGAGATGTGATGTGATTTTTGTAAGCAGAAAACAGATGGGTCTTGTGTTTTAATCAATTCAGCCAGTGTCTATCTTTTAACTGAAAAGTTGAAGCCATTTACATTCAAGGTGATTATTGATAAGTAACAACTTGGCCTTGTCATTTTTCAAAAAATGTTCCTATTTTAACTTGGATTTGTTTTGCATATTTACTGGAAGATTTGATTTTCTGCCTTCAGATTCTTGTACAATGATGTTTATCTTTTTGTGTTTCTGTGTGTAGCACATCCTTGAGCATCTTTTGTAAGGCTGGACGAGTGGAGACACATTCTTTCAATTTCTGTTTGTTATGGAAGGTCTTTATTTCACCTTCATTCATAAATGAGAGCTTTGCAGGGTACAGTATTCTGGGTTGACAGTTTTTTTCTCTTAAGGTTGGTCGTATATCTTGCCTTTCTCTTAGCCTGTAGGGTTTCTGATGAGAAGTCACCTGTGAGTCTAATTGGAGATTCTCTGAAAGTAATCTGGCACTTCTCTCATGCATATTTTAGAATCTTTTCTTTATGTTTTACTGTGGAAAGCTTGACTACAATGTTAGTGGTAAACACCTTTTTTGGTCACATCTGTTAGGAGTTCTGTGTGCTTCCCTCTACCTGGACATCTCTTTCTTTCTCCAAATTGGAGACGTTTTCTGTAATTATTTCACTAAATAGGCCTTCTAGTCCATTCTCTCTTTCCACACCTTCAGGAACTCCTAAGACCCGTATGTTGGGTCGTTCGATAGTGTCCCATAAATCTCCAACACTATTTTTAAGTTCCTATTTTCTTTTTGTTTATTTATTTTAGTCAGACTGTAAGATTTCCAAAGATTTTTCTTATAGTTCACATATTCTTTCTTCTGCCTCACCAACTGTGCTGTTAAGGCTTTCTACCACATTTTTATCTGATCTATCAAATTCTCCATTTCTAATATTTTGCTTTTATTTCTCTTTAAAATCTAAGTTAATGGAAAAAATTTTCATTCACATCATGTATGGCTTTAGTTTGTAGATTTGCTTCTGATTGCTTGTGAGTAATCCTATGACTAATTTTTTGAAATCCATTTCTGGCATTTCCTCAATCTCTTCACCTTCACATTCTAATACTTAAATGTTGCTGTGTTCCCTTAGGGGTGGAGAGGTCACGGTGTCTTTCTTATTCTTGTTTCTTGAATTTATGTATCTGATTTTAGGCATTTGTGGAGTTTATTTTTTTTCCTGTGATGGGATTTGTCTTTGAGCTATGCCTCTGTTGCTTAATGAATGTCTGCACTCTTCTTGAATACCAACAGGTGTGTTGTAGGTGTGGCCATGTAGCTCTGGTCAGTGCTTCGGGGTGGGGTGATTATCCAGGGTAACACCCAAGTTGGGCGTGATTGATCTCAATGCCCAGATGTCTGCCCCCAGTGTGTTCCATGCCACCTTGTAAACTCCACTAATTATCTGCAGTCTTCACTGTGAGCGCAGTTACTGCTGCAATGACCAGCTGTAGGCAACAAAGGAGCTCCAAGCATGTGGAGTTGCACCTGATGATTTCCCAGAGACCCTGCTACACCCTACACCTTCTAAAGTAACCACCGAGTCCTCACGGTCTCAGCACACAAGTCTCCCAGTCGCTAGGTGTACAGGTTTCTCTCTGCCCTGTCCAATAGATAGAGAGGCAGATGTTCCCCAAGACATCTCTGCATAGGTGTCTTGCTTCTGGGAGACTGCAGGTGCCTCACCTTCCCACATGGTTGCCCAGCTACCTTCCAGCCAGGTTCAAAGTCAGTGGGGACTACGGATTGTTCCCTCAGAATCACTGGATCACACGCATACACAAGAGCCACTGGCCGTATGTTGCTGTCTCAACACCACAATCGCCAGTATTGCTGAGAAGATGGCATCCTGTCTCAGCCAGTTGTTGCGTGCGTGCAGTCTTCCGCAGCTCCCGCCCAAATCCTAACTGGCACCTGTCCATTCTCAGCTGGGCTGTGGGCACTTTTGTTGGGAAGTTGGGGCAAGGTAAATGTACCCCTTCTGCTTCCACTGGATATGCGGGCAACTGCTCGCAACCACCAGCCCCCAGAGCTCCAGTCCGTACTCATGCCATGCTCTCCCGCTCACTGTATCTCCGTGGGTTGCTGCAGTCTGATCTCGCCTCCATCTCCAAGCTGCCTCCCACTCTGGCTCTCAGCTGCTGTAGTTGTGCTTATGATTGTATTTGTGCTGTGTTGTGCATGCATCCACACCTTCCACACACATCCACAGCATTCTTGCTCTTGTAGGATTTCCGGTGCAGTTTTCTTTCCAATTCTCCTGAGAGTGCACTTCCTACACTTATTTTTTTTTAACTGTTCATCCCTAGCCCAGAGTACCATGTTACTCCCTAATCAACCATCTTGGAATCTGAGACCAGATACTGAAAGATAAGCTATGGGGACATAATGAAATACCATCACTGTATCCTCGACCATCAGTGCTTGCTACCTGATTTCATTTAGTCTATTCAAAAAAGATGGTTTTAAATGTTGTACATTGAGACTCTGATTTGAATCTTTGAAAACATGTGATTATAAATTTAAGAAAACTTTGTAAAACCATCAATACTTTTTCTGTAGCTATTTACATATTAATTGTAAGTCCTTCTCAATATTGTATAAATTCATGGAATTTAACTATTTTGCACTTTACTAACTTGCAATTTTAGTGGACACCTATATTAGTGTGTAGATAAACAATTATTCATAGCAACATTGTAAAAGTGCTGTAACTTAAGAGTCCTGCTTTTAAACAGAATCAGGAGTTGTATAATGCAGGTAAATTTTGAGAACATAAATTTGATTATAAATACCAATAGTAAGATTGTTAGATAATCAACGATTTGATATCATAGTAGCTTAAGTACCTTAAAGTTTTCCATCTTGAGTCTATTAGACTAAAAGTCTCTATTTAAATTCAGTTTTATGGAAGATCTTAAGGCTTAGAAAGTTGAACAGCAGGCTTCCTTTTAATAGTTAACTTAGATCTACAGAGAAATTTGGAAAGAATATGGTATCAAGCTCTCTACTAGCACTCTCTTAAGCACCGGAAAAATCATTACCTTTCCCAGTTCTTTCAATTTCTGTCAAAAGAAGTACAGAGCAGCAGCACTATATATTTTGGTAATTAATTTCCTTAAGATAATGTTAGAAACATCAGGTTCTCTAAAATATAAATGAATTTCAAGGTGAGCATGCTAGGGGATAATATTAATGGCACATGATTTACTGCGACAAGAGATCTGATCTGAAATGCCATTATTAGACACACTTAAAATAATCCATTTGCAAATTCCTGGAAATATGAATGTGTGCTATGGCAGAGACCATCTCAGTGTTGAAATTAGAAAATCTGCCCTTGTATGTCTGGTATTGTTTGCGTACAATATGTCTTCCTCAAATAAATTTATCAGAAAAATTTCAAGTCCTGAATATGATGTATTATATTTTAGGAAATTACCTAAATTCTTGGAACAAAGACACTCTACAAAAATATAGATTGAAATGTACACGAGTAATTCACTTGGTAGCTATGGAATTCCATGGCTATAATCCTAAGCAAATAGTTGGCCAACAATCCATTGAGCATCTACCAGACACTCATCATGCTTTGAAGTTACAACGGAAACGTGACCTTGGGACATTCTAGATGACATTTTTATGCTATTTTTGTTTCAGGTGAAGTATTCCCTGTAAGCTGTTTATAAGCAAGATGCTTTCATGCCTCACATAACACTAAGATGTTTCAGTGACATGTAGTGTTACATCTCAAAAAATACTGGGAGACACAAACACATTATTTTAAATAGCATCTAATCATACAAGGATGGTGAGGAATATCATCAATCAGTAGCGCTATTGATAATAAAAAAATTAAGTAGATATTTGAGAACAATGTTTTTGCAATTAAGAAGAATTAAAAGTATTCTGTATAAAGGAGCACATCCATTAGCCTCTGACACTCAAGGAAAAATCATAAATGTTGGCAGTCTTAGAGACAGGTTGTCAAATTTGATTACTACTCACATATTAATATATGTGAGTGCTTCTCTCTTCCTCCCTACCCCACCCCCTCATCTCTCACTCTCACTTTCTGTCACTAGCCCTCTCCCTTCCCAACTGAGCCTGGGGCAGTGATGCTTTAGAGACTGATCAGCTTTCACTCCCTGTGTATTTCTGAAGCCTTTTAATGGGATTTTACACTGTGCAACTACAAAGGGGAACATTGCACACTGCATTTTCCAGACAACTTTATTTTTGCTTGAAACCTGTTTTAATCTATGAGTATAAACTCAAGAGTGCTTCATAGAATGACATTTGGGAATGCATAGGCTGTTTTATCTCAGACAGGTTCAATCCTTATGGATTCATATACACTAATAGCTACATATTTGTCTGTAGAATATTCAAGAATTTCAGATGCTGAAAACTATAAAGTGAATATAGTTGCATTGTTACATCAATTTATTTTTGTATATTTCACAAAAACTATCTTATAAAATAAAAATGCCTCCTTGTTCCACATATAGTGAAAATTTATGTACCAACATTTCATTAGATTTTATTTGATTTAAGTTTGAAACACATCTGGAGCAAAATTCAAATAGTATGGAGAAGTACACACACACACACAACACACACAGTTTCAGTTCTCAGCACAACCACTTGGTTCCTTTATCCAGAAGCAAACAGAGTTACACAATTTTGTGAATTCTTGTAAAGATATTTGGTGCACACATAAATATCCAAAATGTACTTTTCTGTTTACTTTCAGTAAGTTATGCCTTTCTGAACTATGAGAGAATAAAGTCAACCATAAGGTCACAATTCATGGTCTGTAGCAACATCTAAGATACATAATAGAAATAAACATTTATTTGTTTCATGAAACATTTAAATAGGTAGGCATAATGCAAAACTAGATAAGACTTCAGTAACCATTAAACTATTTATTGTGATACATATAGTGATATAATAATAAAAATAAAAATTATTTATTCTTGTATAATGTAGTATATTCAAATTTATAAAATCAAGTTTATAAAATCTTAAACAATTCTGAAAAACAGCTTCTAACAGCATTTACTTATTATTAGCCCACAAAAAGGAAAATTATGCCAATATACAAGCATATGACAAAGCTGAAGTGAACATGAACAGTTATTTAATAAATGGTAAAGTTAGCAAATACAGAATGCACAGAGTATGTGCCTTTGGATATTAATATGTAAAATCACTTAACTACCTATATAGAAATGCTGATCATGATTGTATAGCTTCATAAAATGAGTAAAGTGGAACGGAGTATACTTGAAGCAAAAGACAAACAACTTCTTTCACGTTTTTCCAGGAGAGAGATGAGGTGAGGCACCTATCCTAGAAACAGGAAAGCCACAGAACCAGAGTTTTCCTGATTTCTTTCAGCAACTTCAAAGATCAATGCCCACATTTTGGAGAGAAAAATGTTTGCCTATTGCTATTATGGGAAAAGTAATTTTGTCTGTCAAGGCTGTTCTCCTTGAGGAAACAGTGCTTAAAAGTAGTTTATCTTGGCATTGCCATTTCTGCGTTCTAGTCTACATTTAATTGAGGCCACTGAGGGACTGAGAGCCCACAGAGTAGAGGACGTATATGATACCTCTGTAACACACGATCACTCAGCCTTATCACACTGTTACAGATGATTGCTGTCTACAAACTATGCCATGTGAAGACATCTGATATGCATTATTAAGGCATTGTTTTCACCTAATATATCAAATCCTTTTGTTTACAGCACATGAGAATGGAATAGAGATGACCACATTATGTTCCCCATTAGAGTCCCAATGAAACCTAAGGAAAGAAAGGTCCTTTACACCTTTTCTCTGAATATTTACAAACATACCAAGCCTAGTTCAGCTATTATAATGTCCCATGCAGTGACTTTCTCATGACAGCATTCATCAACAGCCACCATAATTAAAATTTAATCATCGGTTGCCTTACCTACTGTTGAACTTCTCTGGGTGTTTTTCTCTCATGATGTGAAATCTATGTGCAATGGAGGCATCCTGAGGCAAGAAAACAGAAAACAAAATGGGAGAGTTTGTGATTCTGGTATCTTGTAGAAACACAGACTCCAAGAAAAAAAAGAAATGTTTGAAAATTAACCTTTTCTTCATATTTATTTATTTGAAAGGCAAAGTATCAGAGAGAGATAGGGAAAGAGAGAGAGAGAGAGAGAGAGAGAGAGACATCGAGACATCTTCCACCACTGTTCACTCGTCAAATGGCCACTAAGCCAAAGTTGGGGGCTAACCAAAAGCCAGGAATTCCATCCTGTTCTACCACAAAGCACTCGAGCCTTCTTCCATTGCCATCACAGGCACAACAGTAAGCAGCTGTACTGGATGCCAAGCAGCTTGGACTATAGCTAACATTCCAATGTTAGCTAACATTCCAATGTGGAATGTCAGCACTGCAAGTGGTTGCCTAACCATCTGTACCACAACACTGACCCCTTCATAATATGATTGTCAAGGAGATGTTATGAAATTAGGTAAAAATATGTACTCCAATACATTCTGTGCAAGCATGATTTATGTAATAATTTCACAGTTGGTTGTCGTATTTACACATGGGAATTGATTTCTGTATAGTTTACACCTCTCCTTTAATAACCAGTTGTGGTTCCATGTTCAACATATTCAAGGTAGCACATATGAAGACAAATAACACATGCTAATTGAAAATATTGTTAAAGATGAGTTATAAGGTCGACCTCAGTGGAGAAATGATCAAATAGAGCAGTTCCTACTCCCTTGAGATTGATTATGGGTAAAAAGATAGTGTTGGTGCTTACACAGTGAAGGTAAGTGCAATTCTTGACTTCAAATTTGCTTGGTGTGTCTTAGATTTGTAATTAATAAGTGCTCATATCAGAAGCAGTTTTCTGACATAGCTTGCTTAATAGAGAAAAACAACAGAGAAAAATTTATTTTTGGCCAATTGATGACAAACATAATTTGGCTCGGAGATATCCAAATATACCAATTCTGAACCTTATGGGAAGTTTCCTACTTTTGAGGAATACATTCAGATTTTTTCTACAAGACAGAAATTATATTCAATGTCTGAGATTGGTGAAACATTGTGATTGCAGCTTTTCAAGAAAAGACTGCTCTGACACTGAACAGTTAACCCAATTCCAAGCAAGGAGATATTTCCGTGTTCTTCAATCACACATGATTAATCACTCAAATGAGAAACTAATATATTTACTAGTTATCTCAATAGAAAAGGGCTATTGTTTTGATCAACTGTTAATTTTGTTTCATAGTGGGGATGAAAGCAAAAGAAAACCCATACACAAAGAAAATAAAGAACTTGTGTGTTTGAGAGAATCTTGAAAACACTAATCAAGGATTAAAAGTCTAATGAATGAAATGAAAAGGCTAATGTGCTTACTCATGCATAACAAAGCATGAGGCACAACAAGAGAGGAACCAATGCCCACTGCAGATGGCTGAGAGTTGTTTTTTTCCCTGCAACAGAGAGCTTCCTGTGATTTTATTCTGGGCAGACATTTAAACCCTAAAAATTATCAAGTCATTGCATTAGTCAAAAAGGAAAAAGGCACAAAGGTAGATATATATGTACAGAATCAGCAGTTATATTAAAGGTTACAAAATATTCTCTATAGTTTGATATTCTAAGGTATAATTTTAATCCATATACATAGTCAACTTTGTAGTTTTTGAAAGAAGAACAGAATGGCTCACTTTTATTGGTCTACAAGCACTCAAACACATAGAGTTTACTTCTTTTTCTAAGATTCTTACCAATAAGTCATAGTGATTCATTTTTGTTGGAATGTCTTATTGTACTATGAAATTTATTGTACTATGGTCTTATTGTACTATGAAATTTAAGAAAAAAATCTGAATTAATTGATGACTAATTAATTTTTACAAAAACTTTTATTTTTTACTTTTTCCCTAATCTGGTGCAAAATCAATTTGGAATTCCTTCTAATTAAATGTATTCATCCAGCAAACCAGTTAAACAAAAGCAAAGGGACATGAATCAAGTATTAGAAATGAATGATCAATATTGCTTCCCCAAAGGGAGAATATCATTGAATTTACTTCTATTTGAAATATTTGCTTCTGCTAATCTGAGAGAAAACAAGAAATGAAGTGTGTAGTATAATTTTCTTTGGAAGTGTATAATTTTGCAGATTTGTCTTTTCCAGGGCAAAACAGAAGTAGGGCAGCAAAAGAAGAAGGGAGGGAGAGTAGAGGAGAGGGATGTGAAAAGAACACAAAAGTAGACTGGACTACAACTGAGTAAACTTCTAGAAATATAGAACACAAATAGCCACATATAAAACTTCATGCTAAGTCTCCCTCCAAGACATTCTGGCAGTGGCTCATTTAGTACAGAGGGAAGGGACCGCAGAATGGAACACTGGCAGCCCTTTTCCTTGTGGCTGAATGGGTTTCATCACAAACGGCGAGTTGACTACAGGACTGATAAGAAGAATGACAGCAGGTGCTCATTTGGATGAGAATTAGGACTGAATTCAGATGGGACCCTGAGCCTTTGGCATAACCCCAAGGGGCTTGAAAGAGTACTGTCAAATGCTCCAAACTTCTCCAAGCAGACAGATTTCAGAGATAGTTAGGATTCTCTAAAAATTGGCCAAAGAAAACAAAGCTAAAATAGCATGAAAATAATAAACTTTGCCCTTTTCATCTCTATGTGGTTCAGTTTTTAGGGAACAGAAATGGAGTCAGCATTAGTTCCACTTCCTTGAATGGTGAAACTCTGGATTCAACAGACTTTCCCACTCCAAGACTTGTGGTTTTAAACAAATTATTTATTCAATGATTGTCACAGCTTCCTTATTTTTTAAGAGGATGTTAAACACTCCCTTGAAGGACCTTAGGGAAGATTTAGTGAGATTGCCTTGCACAGCAAGTAGAACAGTGTTCTGTAGATCCAGAATGTTGACGCATGCAAGAGTTTACTAGAAGGAAGCAAAAGATGCTAAAATGTGGTTAAATTACATAATTTTGGAACATGTTATTATTGACCCTCATATTGGTTTTATGACTTCCTCAAACTATGAATAGCTTTTTAAGTTAATATTAAAAATTATATCTAAGAAGTAAATCCATTTGATTAAAGTAGAACAAACTTAAATCTTAATATGTTAAATAGTGAAAAAGCAAACATGAGAATTTTTCATGATAGAAATCAAATATATGACAATACAAACACATATATCAAAGAACATTAGTCATATTTGCCTCAAATATCCTGTTACTTTCTTTTCTGAAGATTGTTTTCTTTGTTTCCTATATTGGCTTTTAAAAAAACAAATTACCCAAAGTGTGTATTTGAATTTTAATTTTAAAGATACTATTTCCTTTTACAATTGAGAGAAAATTCTATAATTTGCTGAGACCACAGATTTTAAGACAAAGATATTATCAAGGTTAATGTTTTTACTGAATTTTAAAACACAGTTCTCCAAATATGGGCATAGATTATATGTATTTTACTCTATTAAATGGAGCTTTCTCTCATTTTTTTTTTTTTTACAAAACTTGTCAAATAAGCTGTGTTTGATTATTGGGCTCTTGCACCAAATTAAATGCCTATCCAGTTTCATTCTGTTTCAGCATGGAATCTAAATTTAGACAATTACACCTAGGTAAAACTGAAAGCTACCCAAAAGCTCAACTGAAGAATTTGAAATTAAGCTTTGTGCATTATGTGTTTTCATACTTGAATAATTTATTCTTCTGTGTTATGGAGGTATAAATTCCAATGTCTACCCTTGAGCAAGTATTTTTTTTCCTTTCCGTAATAATTACAATTTGCTAAAAAGCCTTTGCAAGTTGAAGCTTTTGGAGCTCTATTGTGAAATAGTGTATGAAAAAAGATTTCCAGAGATTTTGAGTCATTTTTACATACAAAAATATCAATAATGTTATGCATGCAATTCAATAAATTTTGAAAAGGTATACAATAGCCACCACTTTTTCACATGCTTTTATTCATTCATATTTCTTCTTGTGTGGAACATCTATTTAGAGACCTTTTTCCATTCTATCTTTATTTAATGAATTGCCTGGATACAAGATCCAGTCTAAAACTTGCTGATATTTGGCCTTGAAAAGTTCTCTTGTGTTTCCAATACTGCCAATTTCCTATCTTAATACAAATGATACTAATAGTACCTTCTATGGGGCTGGTGCCTTGGCTACTTGGTTAATCCTCTGCCTGCAGCGCCAGCATCCCATATAGGTACCGGGGTTCTAGTCCCAGTTGCTCCTCTTCCAGTCCAGCTCTCTGCTGTGGCCCGGGAGGGCAGTGGAGGATGGCCCAAGTGCTTGGGCCGCTGCACCCGCATGGGAGACCGGGAAGAAGCACCTGGCTCCTGGCTTCGGATCGGAGCAGTGCTGGCCGTAGTGGCCATTTGGGGAGTGAACCAACGGAAAGAAGACCTTTCTCTCTGTCTCTCTCTCACTGTCTATAACTCTACCTGTCAAGTAATTTAAAAAAAAAAATAGTATCTTCTATGAAGATCTAATATTTTAATACCTGGAGGGTAGAATTGTGTCTGGAAGTGACAAACATTAACTATTAAATTTGTACAAATCTATTTGAGGTTTTGAGATTCACATTATTTTATATTTTATATTGTTTTACAATGATAAATTAAGTTTCACAATCCTCAAAATGAAGTTGTACTTTGATATTCAAAATTTTGTGAACTTCAGAAATTTATACTGTGTGTATATAATAAATTATATAACAGACTCAAGAGTCAGAGATAACACACTATTATTAAATTTCACATAAATATTTCTGTGCTGGTACTTATTAATATTGATTCAAGGAAGTATAAATGAACTTACACATCACCCATGTAGCTTCCTTTGAGAAATGAATTATCTTACGGTATTTTAATTTTCTCTAAATCTATGATTATTTCTACTTTTATTTCATCAGTTCAAATTTGCATTGCATTTTTTTAATTTTTGATGTTTCCAATGTTTAATTTAGAAAAAAAGCATACAGGCACATTAACATAGGCATCCTAAAGTTTGTATGTCTTCTAATCCAGCTCCCTTCCAATGGTCTGGGAAAGTAGCAGAAGATGGCCCATGTCTCTGGGCCTGGCCACCCATGTGGGAAACCTGGATGATGCCCCTGACTCCTGGCCTTGGTCTGGCCCAGTCCTGGCCATTGCAGCCATTTGGAGAGTGAACTAGTGGATGGAAGATCTGTCTCTCTGTATTTCCCTCCCTTCCTCCCTCCCTCTCTCTCTTTCACTGTACTCTCTCTTTCAAATAAAGTAAAAAATCTTAAAAAAAATTCTAGACAGAAATTTTTGTTCTGAAAATAAGACTTACTTTAATCACAGATACCATGCCTGAGTATTTACTGAACATGTAAAAATTCAATAGGTCAAAATTAAAATAAAACTACATGTATTATAGAGAAAAACTACCATTATTTATAGATGACAATATAATATTTTGTATAGAAAATCCACAAGAATCAACTGAAATCCACATGAATTAAGAGTTTAAAGAGTAGAAAAGATGTAGTAGCATAAAGTAGAACTGACCACATTCTAAGGAACACACAAAGCTGTCATTTACTATGTGAATAGCACTTACAAATATCTAAGCAAAGAGCCTGCCAACATGAGTCATACAGCACTAAATGGTGAATAGAGACACATACAGATCACTGGATATGCACAGTATCCTGTTTAAAGATCTAGGGTGTTAAGATTAGACTATCTGGGGGAGAGTTGCATCTCCTTTCTTTGGAATGTATGTTTGTGAAGTGTGCACACATGTGTAGGTGCATACGTGTGGGCAGTGTTTGTGTGTGTGCATGCATATATGTGTATGGATGTGTGCATGCTTGTGTGTGCACATGTGTAGGTGTGCACATATGTGTAGGCATGTGTGTGGTAGGGTGTTTGTGTGTGTGGTTGCATATACGTGTATGGATGTGAGATTCCAGGAGAACTCAGAAGAGACATCCAGTTAAACATCTACTGTGAATACGTCAAACAGAATCCACTGTTGACTTCAGTTAATTAGCTTTGGAATGAAAAAAACTACCATTATTTATAGATGACAATATAATATTTTGTTGTTTCCTGATGAAACAACATAGGTGTTTTTCTAGAATTAAGTACCCGGAGGCTGGGTGGAAGCAGATGAATGAAAAAAAAAAAAAAAAAAAAGATGATAGATCTTAGAATAACGTCAATCCCTGGATAGGATACAGCATTTGCAGAGTGACAGATAAAATTCAAAATCAGAGTTTTGCATAGGGATCCTTTGATAAAAAGAAAATATCGGCAAGCTCCATTTGGATTATTTGATATCTTTCGATTATTTTCTATTGGATGGCAGAACAGTTAGAATTCGAAGTCAATTTAAATTATTACTCTCAATTATTTTAAATTTTCTCTATTCAGGAAAGTTGGACCCAACATGTCACTTTCTGTGATCATCTTTTAGAAGGCATGAGTCTTGGGCTAAGTGTGAGACAAGGCCTACCCCCCTTCAGCATCTTCTCATTGTCATAGGCATCCACAAATACAAGGACTCTAACCCTACTTTCCTCCTTCCCATTTCCTGCTCAGGATCTCAAATAGCTATTCAAACAGAGGTAGAGAGCAAATGTTTGTTGACATTGTCTATACATAGCATTGTCCAGGAAGACAGGAGGATGAAGCATGCTGCAGAGAAGTCTGGAGAGGTAATCAGAGAAAATTCAGAACAGAAGCTTATGGCAGAATGGAAAGTTGCATGTACGCAGGTCTTAGAAGCAACAGAGCCAAATCTATGGAAAGACTTGGCAATTATTAATTAAGGTAATCATTACAATATCAATACAAGTATGTATTAAGTATTTCATATAAATATATGCTTTTGGGTGTAAATTTTAATTAATTAATAATTATTGCAAGGTATCTGGAAATAAATTCTAAGACAAAACACCCGAAAGAGATTGAATTAGCCTAGATTGCCATTTCCCACAAAAATGTTATGGAGAAAATTATATTTAAAAAATAAACACTTACTGTGAATAAAGTATTTTATTTTTCATCTCTTGCAAATAAAAACCTGCTAAAACTGAAGGAGAATATGGCAGGAGGTAAAGCAAATGTAAAAATGACCAGCTTGAGTTACAAATTCGAAACAGAAATCCTCTACCTATAGATATGGAGTAAGATAGTAAGATTTCTACTTGTTTTAATAATCTTACTGAAAATTCCTTGTTTTAAACATGTATTTCATAGAGAACAGCTCATAAAACCAAGCCGACTAGTTCAGGATATGGAGGAAAATTACTGACCTCAAGGGCTTTAGAGACACCTGCCAAGAAGAGAAAATAAATCTCTCGTCCCACTCTTGCTCTCTCTCTTAAGACGCACCCTATTAGCGCTGCCAGAAAACTTCTGGAACAGTCTCTTCACATAATTAACCTTAAGCTTGGTGAGCATATGTGTGGACAGAATAATAAATTCACTCTACACTTCTTAGAAGCACAACTCTAGGATGGTGAGAATCAAAAATTCTCCTTTCAATATAAACGGTCTTCTAGTTAGCAAATTCCTGACATTTTTTTTCAATGAACAAGACAAAATTATTCTCCGATAATTCCTTTGCTCAATTTGAAGGCCTCCAATGAAGCAAATCTTATAGAGCACGGAACTGGAGATGAGTACTTGGCAAAGTGTAATCCCAGCAAAGAGACCTAGCATCTCACCGTCTTAGGGTAGCAATGCCTAAATTACTCTGGTGATGGAGATCCAGGCCAGGCACCCAGACACTGACGCAAACCTGGACTTCTCAAGAGCGACAGCCACGCGGTCCTAAGGAGGAAGCCCACGCAGGGAAATCCTAACATGTTCCTTCCTGCAGGTGGCGTCCGGCTCCTCCCAGAATGCCTCACAGCAGGGCTGCCCCGGAAGAACTTCCCCTCGGAGTGACTACGGGAGACCACTGCGCATGACTGTACTGAGACACTAGCCCCGCCCCCGCCTCAGGCTCTGCAGATCTGAGCGCACTACGTGGTTATAAAGCTTGGGCGTACAGAGAGGTGTGCGGCTGGCATTAAGAAAGGCCGAGGCCTGCCCAAAGCTGGGCACGGAGTAATTAAGAACCCTCCTTGGCAATCCAACAGTTCCAGGCCTGCTGCACCCCGGCCACACCTGTGCTGTTTCCTGCTCCGAACAAGAAATAACTCGGCTAGACATTATCATTTGGTTCCAATAGTCCACGAGAATTATTTTTAGGAGGATTTTATCTTTTCCTGTAACTCTGGGCAGTAAAAAACCAGGAAAGCCGCTATTACAGTGCTTGTGCTAGACGACAAACCCTAGTCAAAGAGGAACACATCACAGAAGAAGCAACCGTGCATCCACTACCTGAAGTGTCACCCAAGGCTTTGATTTTCACAGGTTCTGCTGGTGACCACTGAATAACCTAGCATGACAATGCAGTTTTCAAAATTCTGACCTCCTTGTGCCAGAATTCAAGTCTCATCATTTGCAATCTTTGCCAATTGGAGAAAACATGACGACTTTATAACTTAAATAGCTGAGACATTTATTATAATCACTGCACTTGCATGAGATTTGAATTTGGGAAAATCAGGCCAGGATTATTTTAAACTGTTCTTTCAGAGTAAATTAGATACTTAACTGTTTTGGTTTCTGGCAACTGTGAGTGCATCTCTGATATTTTATTATCTTCATTAATCAAGATAACTTACTTGGTTGATACAGAAAGTTTATATTCATCAATTGCATTGATGTGTGTAGTTGATGTTGTCATTATAGTATTCAGCCAATTCGTTAAGAACTACGTATTTGTTCAGGGCATTGATATAATGTCAGCATATTGCAGACATGCTTGTTCTCTTTGCATATTTGGGGTGGGGTAAAATGCAATAGCTTTTCCTGGACTATCAGGCTTGTGTTTTCAAAATAAATCCAAATCAAACTCTCCTGTGTGGTGCTCAGTCGTTAAACTGGTCTTGGGAGTGAACAATGTGGTATTAGTGGAAGACAGAGCTAGAAGAGGGAAGAGGAAGTGACAGGCAGCAATGGAGACACAGGGGGACCCGGAGGGTGAGGGAGAATGATTGGAAGAAAGCCCCTTTTCCTCTCTGAGTAGAATGGAACAGATCTTGTAGGTGAGGGTGGAAAGAGACCTGTCTCAGGCTGAGGGATAATGCGGGGAAAGGGAGGTGAATAGTTTATTAAAACCAAACCCAGGCTGGTGCCGTGGCTCACTTGGCTAATCCTCTGCCTGCGGCGCTGGCACCCCAGGTTCTAGTACCAGTTGGGGTGCCGGGTACTAGTCCCGGTTGCTCCTCTTTCAGTCCAGCTCTTTGTTGTGGCCCAGGAGTGCAGTGGAGGATGGCCCAGGTCGTTGGGCCCTGCACCCGCATGGGAGACCAGGAAGAAGCACCTGGCTCCTGGCTTCGGATTGGCGTTTCGCCGGCCATGGCGGCCATTAGGGTAGTGAACCAAAGGAAGGAAGACCTTTCTCTCTGTCTCTCTCTCACTGTCTATAACTCTACCTGTCAAAAAAAAAAAAAAAATCCAGATCTAATATAATCTTAGCCAAAAGACTGAGAAGTAATAACATAGGATAATTTTTACAATAAAAATATGAAAGTAAGTTGTACTATAACATTCATAAACTCAGTGAATGCCTACAGGAACAAAGTGTAAAAGGCAAGTATATACTTTTTACCCCATTTAATTAATCTCCTGTGTACATCTATAGTCGTGTCATAAATCAGCATAAGTCATTGAGTTGCTGTGGACAAAACATAAATCATAATATATAAGAGGTCTTCAGAAGTTCATGGAAAACACATATTACAAAAAAAAAAAATCCTGCATGGATTTCAAAGTTATTTGCACCAAAATCAGTTTATCTTTTAGTGTCATTTTCTGTGAATGTTTTCACGTGCCCTCAGATTTGCTTACATGTAAATACTTTGTATATATTTGGCTCCAAGTTTAAAGGCTACATCTTAAGAATTACTTTCAAAAATATTCTAGCCTTTTTATAAGAATAATCTCCAAAATATCATCATATACTATTTAAACTGTTCTATTGCTTGTTTGATTTCAATAAGAAACCCTAGGGTGACAGTATGTGCTGTGTGTGTTTGTCTTACTTCATCTGGGCAGCCATGGACCCAGCTAATACACACACAAATCTTGAACTCTCTGGGTCCCTTTGTAACTCAGACGTTTATCTGGTGACAGCTACCTTCCTTCTCAACCAATAGCACCTTACTCACAGCAACGTGGAGGTAACTCCTGAAAGATTTAGCAGATCACCTGAAAACATCCAAGTCAAAACCATTTCTCAAAGCTGCAAGGCAAGGGGTCAAGGATCTTGGTCCTCTGAAACATCTTAAAGCTGCAGCCGTCAGCTGACCTCCTTCTGTTGTCTTCTGCTTGTGAAAAGACTGTGCCTTTGCTATTGCTCCATGAAGCTAAACATAGTCCTAACTGCAATACTTCTCAGTGTCACATTCCACCCAGAACATAAAGATAGGGGCTGTGCAGATTACACAACGGTAACTTCTGTGAAACAGTTCAATCAATTACTGTTCACTGTGGTTAAAAAATAAATGTATATTTATAGAGAGGGTTTTATGGTTAATTATGTATTTCAACCTCATTAACTTTGGTAAAGTAGATATCACACTTTTTTTTTTTTTTTAAAGAAAGTGGGAGGAAGTTTTCTTCATTTTAGGAAGAAAATATTTCTGTGGGTTTAAGGGACTTTCCGGAGATTCTACAGCTTGCTGGAAGTACAGCTGAGCTCAGCTTTTTGACTTCCAGTTTCATGGAGCCACTTCCGCATCCAGTGCAACAATATGGGTCATTCACTTCTTGGTTTTGATGAGGAATCATCCTTTGTTTTTCTTTAAGGCATTCCAACATTTATTGCCATCAGGAAAACAAATATTATCAAAAAAAAAAAAAAAAAAAAACAGGAGAAGCTGCTGCACTAACAATTCTATTCTTAATCTAATGATAGATTTAATTTAATTAAAGATGTAGTTCCTAGGGAATATTAGAAAATAAGTGATTTTGACTGCTTTTCTCATTAGATAATGAATAGCATTTGCAATTATTCCTTGCTCTAAAAAATAAATGGCCTTTCATGTAATACTGTTCCTTAAAGAGAATCAAATTGTAAGTCAACAGTTTAAGACTGTAATCAAAGACTTGGACCCAACATCCTTCCAAAAAAAAAAAATACTTTGGGCCTTGATGTTATGGAGAACATCACAAACGGTGACCACAGAGTTCCCACATCAGCACACATATTTGAAAGAGAGTAAAGACTGATGACATCATCCTCAGAAATGATTGATGTTTGAATCCACAAAGACTTCAGAGCCAGAAAGAACTGTTTTGCTTCCAATGTGATATAAAGAATAAATCTATTTTATATTTAGAAAGTTCTAAAAACAGTTTCCATGTGAAAATTACTGCTCTTAGTCTTTACTTTTGCCACTCCAAGCAAGGCTGTCTCATGAGTCTAGGAAGGACTTTCCTAAGGGCAGCAGAGAAACAAGCAATAATTTCAGAAGAGTTTATGCACTGAAGGAAGAAGCTATTCTGGTGGGAAGAGACAATAATGTATTCTAGGTCAGAAGTGATGACTAGAGTTGAAAGCATGGAGGAAAAAATACAAAAATAAGAATGAAAGAACATTATCAAACATTGCTTTGGCAAGTTTTAGAGTATTTGCTCATGTTTTCTATCCTAAAAATAAAGGTCTAACCCTAATATAAGGAAAAATATTTTATATTCGGGCTTGTATGAAGCCAAGTAAATGTTGTTGTCACAGTAAATACACTTGTCACATTTCCTAGTGTGGTACAGGTTATAGGAATGCATGGATATAGTATATATTAAAAGATTAATCTGTTTCACATAAATCAAGACATCTGCTCCTCACTAAGTATTACATGAAAAGTTCATAACAGGAGTGGTCATAAAATCTTCAACTTCTAACTATCACCCATGTGCTATTCTTGACAGTTATTAACATGTAATTCAGTATAGTATCTTCTACAAAAGTTGTCAGAGTGGCAAATTAAGACATACAACCCTTAAATGTGATAAGGTAGATTTACCCTATTTATAATAGGAATATGATAATGTATACAACTCTAGTGGCAAATTGTTAAGGCATACAAACCTCAAGCTTCCTAAAGTACACAGCTCTATTTTTGATAAGATAAAAACTGTTAACTTCCTCTGCTACTTCCCGCAAGTAACTTTCTTCTCTTCCATTGAATGCGGGAAAGAGGAAGTTCAGAAACTTCTTGGATTGTTTCTCTGAAAAGAGAAGAGCTGTACATGACAAAGAATTACAGGCTTCCAGAAGGTTGCTCACTGAGGAAGAATAGAATTTATCTGGGGCACATCTTATAAGGCTGTGCCAAGACAAGAGAGGAAAGATTAAGAGCATCCCATGATGGAAGGGAAACCAGTGGGTTTGGCTAAATTTGGGCAGTTCAGTTGTGCTAGAGATTTGGAGCAGCAGACAACTTTCATAAGAGTTGCTGTGTTCCAGGGAAATATGGATACAGAGGAGAGGTCCTGTTGGGTCATCCCTTCAATGCCACTTCATTCCAAAATAAGACTTCAGAGGTTATTTCTTTATAAGCAGTTCAGGCAATTTTTTTAATAGTTGAAATATTTAAAATTATTGTTCTGTGAAATTTTCCGTCTGTGAACACTTATTTTTTATGATGACATATCCGAGAAGAAGAATATAGAAGTATCTCCTTACAGTAGAATTGAGTATTAATAACTTGATGGAGTTGCCAACCAAAGCTTAACTAAAATATGTGGACTTTTTTGCCAAATACCTGAGTACAGTTTTCCAGACCTGTTTTGGATGTGATGTCTTTCCAGGTCTGATCTCACTGAGTTATGATTTGGGATTAGAATTGACTACAGTATTCTTCATGACAGTTGACCTGCTAGATTTCAACCACAAAGTTTAGTTTTGTTTACATTAGGTCTTCTCTGCTCTTCAAGCTGGTACACTGTTCTCTTTCCCTTTGTTACAGGCGGGGCTCCTCTATCCATTCGAAGACCCCATCTGCACTTAGATCCCACACCTTTGCAATTTCTAAGGATCTACACTATCTCATCGACACATGTATCTGCATTGTGACACTCTCCCTCTCCAGGTGCTCCTCTTCCTTACCTAAAATTTCTCAGCTACCAATAATTTAAATAAAAATTTTCTAACTTCCTGTGTAAGCAAAATACCAGCCCCTTCCTCTTAGCTTTTCAATGAAACTTTAAAGCTAGTGGCTAAAATTTCTATTTTCCTTGCTTCACTTCCTCTGACTCTTTAGCCCAAGTAGTAGGATTTTCCCCTTCTCTAATTCAAGTGCTCATTGGCTTCTCCTTCACTGCTTCTTGTACTAACTCCACTTGCTATCCTACTGCAGGCTGACACTTTGTTTTACTTCATTATAAATTAAGTCCTGGACCTCTTGGGAGTTGTGTCTCTGTTTTGCATCTTCCTTCCTTCCTTCCTTCCTTCCTTCCTTCCTTCCTTCCTTCCTCCCTCCCTCCCTCCCTCCCCCCCCTTCTTTCCTGTCACCCTTACTTTCTTTTATTCTTCTTCCTCTTCTCTAATACTCCATTTCCTTGAGCTGGATTGGACCCAATCGTGGTTTCCTTCCTGTGTCCCTGGTCACTCCATCTGGGTTTACTTAGCAGACTCTTCCTCTCCTACCAGGCTTTTCCATGACTACCTTCCTTGGAGTTCTTCCTCATATCCTTTTTTCTAACTCTACACTTGTGAGTCTAACCAGGAAAGCCCTATAGTCAAGGAAGGGAGATATGATTTGATTCTACACACAAGAAGCCACAGATGTGTTTTCAACAGGGCATCATATTTGCATTGTTAGAGTGAGCATTTAGACAATATATGGCTGAGTCATTTGGTGGTTCCATATGGGGAAGATAATACAATAATAGCTGAATTACAGCAGTAGCAGTATGGATGAAAATAAATGCACTTGCTTACGAAATATTTGAGAGGTAAATACTGGACATGTGGAGTGGATGTTGATGGGTTGAGTGGAAATCAGATATGAATTCCAGGTTTTTGGCTGGATGATTGGGTTGATTTGGCACCTCCAATGAAGAGAAAATGGCAAGTTCAGTCAAGATGACAAAGTCCTATTTGGCCACATTGAAAGTTTTGTTTGTTTAATTTCTTATTGAAAAGTGGCATAAAGTTTTCTGAAATCTTGGACAAAATGACTAGTGGACACAACTGTGACACTTGCATGAGGAAAGAAAAGTGCATCCGGCTCCTATCACAGGAAGTTAAATTTTAGGGTCCACATTGTAGCACAGCAGGTAAAGCTGCCACCTGTGAAGCCGGCATCCTTTATGGGCTCTGGTTTTTGCCCCACCTGCCTCACTTTAAATCCAGCTCTCTGCTCATGGCCTGGGAAAAGCAGTGGAGGATGTCCCAAGTGACTGGGCCCCTGCCAACCACAAGGGAGACCTGGATGAAGCTTCTAGCTCTTGGCTTTAGCCTGGCCCAAACTTGGGCATTGCGGCCATCTGGGGAGTCAATCAGTGGCTGGAAGATATCTCTCCTTTTTCTCTGTCTCTATCTCTTTCTCTGTAACTCTCACTTTTAAATAAATAAGTGAATGTTCTTTTTTTAAAGGTAAGCTTTAATCTTTTACAATTCCTGGTAAGCATGTCTTTGATTCAAATATTGATCATAAGTAAAAATAATGCACACATAGAGAAAATAATAGCATTAAACAAAATGTTACGAAAGATATACCATTTGACTATGGCAACTAAGTCTTTGAAAGGCTGCATAGATAAAATCATATTTATAGTTATTTCTGGGGCAAGTATTGTGGCACAGCAGGTTAAGCTGTAGCCTATGATGCCGGCATCCCATACTGGACCATCAATTCGAGTCCTGGTTGTTCTACTTCTGACCCAGCTTCCTACTAATGCACAAGGGAAGGCACTGGAAGACGATCCAAGTACCTGGGGCCCTGTGCTGCCTGTGGGAGACCTGCATGAAGTTCTGGGCTCTTAGATTCAGCCTGGCAGAGCCCTGGCCATTAAGGACCACTGGGGAGTAAACCAGCAGATGGAAGATCTCTTTGTCTCTCTGTCTCCTCCTCTCTCTGTAACTCTTTCAAAGAAATAAAATAAATCTTTAAAAAATTATTTCTGGTACATATGTACTTATTTGTATCTATAATTAAATGATGGCATGGGTTCATAACTTTCAAATAATTAAACAAGGATGATAATAGGTTGATGGCTTATGAGGATATTCAGAGAGTGTGTATTAATGAGACAATACTAGGAGGGCTGTAAGAATCCCCAAAATATATGGGGAATGTTGCTATAATGCTAGCAAACTAATTTCTTTCCACCATTTATCTTCATTTTAAAAGTTGACAATAATAATTAATATTTAGATACAAATTTAAGATGAAATATATAGGAAGATTTATAGAATATCTATATGTTGACACTGTATAATTCAGAATTTTCTACTTCATTATTCCAAAAAGGTTGATTCTTATTTTATTGGTAAAAATTAAGTAAGCAACTATCTGATCTTGCATTGTAAAAGAAAATAAAGCACAGTAGTCCTTTGGATTGAAAAAGTCTTTCTGGGGCCAGTGCTGTGGTGTAGCAGGTTTTGGGTGTCGATTTAACCAGTTGTTCCACTTCCCTGCTAATGTGCATGGGAAAGAAGTGAAGGATTGCCCCAGCGCTTGGACCCCTACACCAGTGTGGGAGACCCAGATGAAGCTTCTGGCTCCTGGCTTCGCCCTGCCTGGCTGTGGTGGCTATTTGGGGAGTGAACCAATGGATGGAAGGTCTCTCTCTCTCTCTCTCTCTCTCTCTCTGTGTGTGTGTGTGTGTGTGTGTGTGTGTATTTCTCTCTCCCTTGCTCTCTGTAACTCCACATTTCAAATAAATAAATAAAATGTTTTAAAAAAAATCTCTGTTCTCTAATATTTTCTGGCAGTGGGATCCTGGGAATACTGTTTCCTCCCATTGAGGTAAATTAAAGAATAATTGAGAAAACATGTGGTGAAAGAGTAACACCTGCAATACAGAAAACATTCAATAATGTTAGCTATCTCCACTTTTCATTACATTTAAATTTGCTAATGTAAAACTTGTTACTGGAAATTTATCATTAAGAAAAGTGCCATATTTTGCAGTTCACAACCTAAAAGATTTTTAAAATATCTGTTTTCTTTTAAATATATCAATAAAAACGGTTTGTAATTTGTAAATAATATATTGATCTCATTTAAAATAACGAACACTGGGGCTGGCACCGTGGCTCACTTGGTTAATCCTCTGCTTGTGGCACTGGCATCCCACATGAGCTCCAGGTTCTAGTCCCTGTTGCTCCTCTTCTAATCCAGCTCTCTGCTATGGCCTGGGAAAGCAGTGGAGGATGGCCCAAGTCCTTGGGCCCCTGTATCCGCATGGGGGACCAGGAAGAAGCACCTGGCTCCTGGCTTCGGACTGGCTCAGCTCCAGCTGTTGCGGCCATTAGGGGAATGAACCAACGGAAGGAAGACCTTTCTCTCTGTCTCTCCCTCTCACTGTCTGTAGTTCTACCTGTCAAATAAAAAAAAATAAATAAAAAAATTTAAAAAGTCTGCCTATAAATTTAAAATGTAGTTGCAAATTCTTTCTCTCTGTCTCTCTCTCACTGTCCAACTCTATCTGTCAAATAAAATCAAATAAAAATAAATAAAATAAAATAACGAATGTTTTCTTTAGTAAAGTAGCTTCATGCATGAATATTTGACATAACGATTAGCTTTGCTCTGGTTTTTCTTTAAATAATTCTTTTAGCACTCTTAAAATGTAAATATTTGAAAATGTAGTGTTATATTTCAAGTCCTTGTTCAGTGATACTGGGGCATACTGTATTGATTATTTTATGTATTTACTTTTCAGAGAGAGATATATTCCACTCATTGGTTCACTCCTCAAATGCCATGAAGCCCAGAGTAGGGGATCTAAACTGGATTTCTCACTTGAGTGGCAAGAATCCAACTGCTTCTGATAGTTTTGATTAGAGAAGAAAGTTATTAGAATGCTTGCAAAATGCTGTAATGATCCCAAGTCCATGAACCCCAAAGACTTTTCCAAGTTTGTTCTTTTATTCTTTAGCATTCAGCACTGCCTCCTGATTCTTGCCTCTCTCCAGTATTGAATAGTTCCTGACAACCCATTTTTAGATTTTCTTTTCCATTACCTTTGCCTTAATCCAGGTTTGATCCTACCCCATCTAAACCAAAGTGCTCCAAGTGGTTCTTCCTGCTGGAGATCTGCCATAGTAGGAAAACCCATCCTAGCCCCACTACTTGTTGGAATAGGGTCACCATTCTGCATTAATTAGCAAAAATGAAATCTGAGAATTGCTCATCAAAGGCCCTGGCTTGCACATGCACAGGGCCTCTAGGATCCACAAAATATTTATAAATATTTAATTATGATCTGTATACTTCTATTTCCACACTTCATCTATTTTCAATTAAAAAAATTTAATCTATAAAGTAATCTCACAAACATTTTTAAAAATAAGACACATACAGGTCACTTCTAAAAATAATCAAATGCCAAGTCTTTTAAATCATTTGGAGGTTTTAACCCCATTAGTGATGTAAAACTACACAATAGAATTGTGTATTTAAAGTGCATGGAAGGCAAAGAGTCAAACTTGAGTACTATTGAAAATACATTTAATGGTATTGTTTGCAGACTGTCATGAATAGCAATAACCATAGTCAAATTTTGCAGAAGATAAAGCTATCCATGTGTACTTATGTAGACATAACCATGTTTCAATGAATACTTTGAATGCTTAATCTATGCAAACTTTGAGAGGCATATTTGCCTGGTGTTGCTATTTATGCTAAAATTATTTTATATTAGTTTTTAGCAAAATGGTTCTGTGATTAGGCACAAAATATGTGTTCAATTATGTTCATTTGAATAAATTATGAAATGAAAATGGCATTTCTTATTCCATATTGCAATCTGAAGATGAAAAAGAACAGACAGTGATGCTTGACAAACAAATGGGTACTCATAGTACAAAGCTTTCTACAATTCTAGGTTTATCTGTCATAGAAACTTCTCATGTACAAATCTATCACTACAAACCCCCAGAAGAAAAATAAATGAATACAGCATTACATATACATCAGAAAAACTGAACTCAAGTACAATCTTCATTAGCCATAATCCAATATAAGATCTACAATTACATGTCTAACCTCAAGTCTCCACATTATTTAGGAACAACAGATTAGCTTGAACTTTTTAAAGGAATTGGAAGAGTTATTAAAGTTTATAAAAATGATCTTCATATCAAGTTATGAAGAAAGAGCTCCCTTGCTTAGAGCTTATACATAATTCATTTCTATAATCTAATAGACATTTTCCTTAAATTTATTTTCTCTTTTACAGTTGAAGATTTTAATTCATTTATTTTTTAAAAATATTTTATTTATTTGAAAGAAAGAGTTACAGAGAGAGGCAGAGCCAGAGAAAGAGAGAACCCTCCGCTGGTTCATTCCCCAAATAACCACAATGGCCAGAGCTGAGCTGATCCAAAGCTAGGAGCCAGGAGCTTCCTCCGGGTCTCCTACACTGGTGCAGAGGCCCAAGGACCTGGGCCTTCCTCCACTGCTCTTCCAGGCCATAGCAGAGAACTGGATCGGAAGTGGAGCTGAGCTGCCTGGTCTTGAACCAGTGCCCATATGGGATGCCGGCACTGCAATCTGGGGTTTTAACCCGCTGGGCCACTGTGTCGGCCCAGATTTTAATTCATTTATTATCTGTCATTCATCTTGCATGTTCAAGCAGTGTTTGAATTAATTTAGTATTCAGAATTCTATAAAATGACCAGATTTTAGATGCTTAACTCAAAATATATGAACAGCTTGAGAAATCTATATTTAATCCTTCAAATGAGTTTTATTTTTCTGTTTTGTGCTGATCTTAATTCAATAACCCACCACCCAAAAGAAGTAAAATTTAATCAGTTTTTGAAAATATAAGAATGTAATTTATTCTGAACTTTTTCAATTTTTTCAAATAAGCAACATTTATAAAAATAACTTATACTTCCAAAAATTATAGCCACTTTAAATTAGTCTTATGAGAAAAATACTGTGGGGTACCTTGAACTGAAATGCTTTGCCAGGCAAAACATCATCATCTCTGACATCAAATATGCAAAGTTCATACAAGGTTGAAAGCTCCTAGGCCATTTTTTAACGCATTCAAAATTACCCATTTGTAAAACACTGCTTTGCTTCCATGATTTAGTTAAATCATCTTATGTATGTCAAATTACATGCTATTCCTTTGCTCTAACATGAAGCGGGGAAGACAAAACAGATGCTTAACCAGGCTTTAGTGCTACCTGTGTTTTCAAGCTTCCTGGAGAGGTTCATTAAATGACTTCATGATAGAGCTATCTCTAGTTAGGTGCACTATTTTTTAAAGACTTGGTTTTTAAGATTTGTATATGACTTCACGATGAATCATTATCGCCATATAATTAATGGCACCCATTTTTAGAAAAGTATCATTTTAAAGAGGTGATTTAAATCAAATTTTGTAGTATGCAGATATCTATCAAATCAAATTATTTATTGCTATTTAAATGAAAAGCTCAGATGTATTCCTGTTGTAGTGCAAGTTGACCTATGACCTCTTGAGGCTCTCCCTGCTGATCAGTAACACCAGGCAATTCAGAGACAAACCCTTTTCTGATGCACACAATGGAAACTATCTCAGTAAGTGAACAAATAAAATCTATAACTCATGACACAATAAGAACCACCATAATGGTCAACAAATGGCTGTTTTAAAATGCATTGTTTGTCACTAAATACACTGCCATTAAACCGAAAACCCTTTTGTGCTTTAAAAGGGTATGTGTCTCAGTAAAATATTTATGTTTTTTGAAATTACCAGACTATATGGCTCATCCGCTACACTTTCACTATTATTACAAAAAATTGTAAATTATTTCTTTTTAAATTTTTAATGCAATTGGAAAAAGAATTTTCCAGGCATATAGTCTTTTGAAAGGACAGCAAAATAGATGAAACAAAACTAAGATGACAATTTCAGCATTTAAAATCTACACATGATAATTCAAACAAATGTTATGACATTTAAGATAATGAAACCCTTCATTTATTCTCCTATCTGGTATGAGTTTTATTTCACATATAAGGACTCAGAACAGATGTCCAAATATTGTAATGCCAAAAGAAAGTTAGGGCATATCTTGATTAATAGCCTCAGAGCAGCCTGCAGTGTCTCTTTAAAACTGGCAAGCTTTACTTCAAAACAACTCTTCAAAATCCATTCTAGCAAATGTGGGTGGACAAAGCAGTCCCAAGACAAAAAGAAAACAATGAAGCCCAATGTAACCCTTTTAGCTGTGTGACTTACATATTATTGACAGGACATTCATTGCAATTAGCACATGATTAATCGCAAATTTGTTGCTAAACTGACAGAGCAAGGTGGGGGCAGGGAGGGAAAGAAGGTTCAGGCTACTGTTAAAGAATAAAAATTTAAAAATTATCAGACACTTTCTGTAGTGAATTATTTCTAATCAGTTTGCTTAGTGGCTACACATGGATTGATGCCTTCCTTGAATGCCAGAGGTACCCATTATTGTAGACATTCAAATTAATCTTTAAGCCACTAACTTTCATGATTTTTAAGATTTACTGAAGTAGCATGTCTGCTTTACCTTTAACAAATAAGTACTCCATAATTTATCAACTTTGTGCATAAGATCTGTTTTTTAATTTCAAATGTAGGCTGCATAAGCAATGCCCATATGGTCAAACTTACAGAAACTGCCTGAAGCAATTTGTTCTTGGAATTTTGAAAATAGACCTCAGGGACATATTTAAAATATAAAAGGTGATAAGATAGTAAGATGGGTGGGGTTTTGTTTCCTACTTTCCAATGGTTGTTATTTCTTTAAAAAATAGCCCTATTGGCGCTCTTTTATTAGATCAGTGACTCCAGCAAACAAATAAATGCAGAGTGATATAATAGTGCAACATAGCAGGTATTATGTTCAGAATGGCCACTTTCACTTAACTTTCAGAGCTGTTTTCTGAACAAACATCTTTTGAACACCTGCTGCATATGCCAGACTGTCCAATTTTCAAGATGACAGAAGCCAGTACAACCCCGCACTTAGGGAACATCCTAACATTTGTAAATGGCTTCTTCCCTTAGTGGCAGAGGTAAGGAGATTGTTCTGAAGTTCTCGAATCAAGTAATGTTGTTGTAGTGAAGCTAAAAATGGGAAATATGACTTAGGTTGCTTCAGATATTTATAATAATTTGATTATAATGGTAATCTGTCAGTGGCAATGCATACCATTTTTCAGGTAGGGTTTCACAAATCAATAGACCTCAGAGTATACTAGAGTATACAAGACACAGACTATAGAGGCAAGATCACCTTTAAGGGTGGGTGCACTTCTGGGGTAACTTTCCAAAAATTCTCAACTCTACTCCCCACACCACAGACTTGTCTCCTGTGTATAACCAGCTTGCACTGCCAAAGCTACAGAACACCAAATGGCAAGGAGCTGGTGGAACTGGGCTGTACCACCCCCAACGAACAGCATCTCATGGAATTACTCAAAGTTGGCTGTTACTATCTACATTACTGAACAAATGGAGGTCCAACCATGTTAAGCAAATTGTGTAACACTGCAAAACCAATAAGCAATTCCAAACAGTGTCTGGACCCAGCTCAGCTACCTCTCTTCTCAGGGATGACTGGTTATCTTATTTACACGATACCACTGAATGCTGAGCAGTCACTTTCACTCAGGGAAGGTCAGCTTATAGTCCAGCTTTAGTAAAACACGAGCAGAAATTTTGTTGTACATTTAACTTTCTGGATACAGAAATACACATAATATGTTCTTCCTTCTTTATGAATGCTTTAAAAAATTATTAGAGAGACTTCGAAACAGAGAGAGAGAGCGAGAGAGAGAGAGAGAGAGAGCTCTCCTCTGTTACTTCATTCCCAGAATGTCCACAGTGGCTCCTAATTGAAGCCAAAGCTGGAAGCCCATGTGAGTGGCAGGGACACAAGTACTTGAGCCATCACCTGCTTTCTCTCAGGGTGCACATTAGCAGGAGCAGGAATCGGGAGTGGAGCTGACACATTGCCCAGGCACTCTGATTTGGGATGCCTGTTTCCTAAATGACATCTTAATCTATGTGCCACAGCCCATCGCTAAGTGCGGATTTTTTTTTCTTTAAACATTTATTTAATTTATTTGAAAGAAAGAGAGAGAGAGAGAGAGAGAAGAGAGAGAGAAGAGAGATTTTCCATTGACTCATTTCCAGATGCCTGTAACAGGCAGAGCTAGGGCAGGCCAAAGACAGGAGCCTGGAATTCATCCAGGTCTTCCACGTGAGTGGTAGGGGCCGAGCACTTGGGTTATCAGACACTGCTTTCCCTGGAGCATCAGCAGGGAGCTGGATCAGAGGTGGAGCAGCCGAGATCTGCATTTGCGATGCTGGCATTGCAGGCAGAGGCTGAACCTGCTGTGGGGAAGCACTGGCCCTTCACTCTACTGAGTTTCGTTCTTACAATTGTAAAATACATGGGAAATCCTCATCCTTTGTTCTCTGCTGGTTTTTAGACCCAGTACAGAACTATTTTCCATTTAGAAAGGTTTGTGATTTGTATCTATTCCTCCTTAATTTGTGAAGAAAATATCTTTTAAAGCAAACAAACATTGCTTTAGTGAAGCAAATTAGCTACTTTACACATTCTCTTTAGTAGCGTGTTAGTGATGCTTAGCTTGCTTAACTGTCTTTAAATCTGCAAAGTATATTCACAAACATAAATACTCCATTTGAAAAATTGCTATGTAAGGATACATTAATAAGGCCAACTTAATTAACACATGGTATTATATAATTATAGTGATACCAATATAAAAGAAATAACAGGATAAAAAATAAGCCATGGAATTAAAAAGAAAAGTTTCCAGCCCAGAGACCTGGGGCAGAAAACGACCTACCTACCTGTTAGTGCTGAACCAGGAGTAGAACAAAGTGTTCTGAATTAAAATGCAGGCATCCTTTTTAGTTTACGATAAATCATCTCAATTAAGATCTAGTGAAAGTAATTTTTGGGAATTGCCAATTCGTTTTTTTTTTCTTGCCTCAAAATGTGTACTATTCTGTCAATTTAGCTGTAAGCATTAGTAAGCTCTTTTTTTTTTTCTAGCAAGGAAAAGAGAGCCAAAATAATTTGTATTTTGCAATGAGAAAATATTAATTCTAACAGATGAAATATGTCAAAATTACCAATTGTTTTCCATAGGAATATAGTTTTTCCACTTGCCTCAAGTTTACTGATTGCTCAAATGTAAGGAACAGATTATAATTGGTGGCAGAGAAGGTCAAGAGGGAGGAATCACTTGCAGATGGAGTCGGAAAAGAAATCCAGTACTGAGGATGAAGACAAGGGTTGTGCGTGAACACAAAGACCTTTGAGAATATGGAGGTAAGGAATTTTAATTTTATTTGGTAGAAAGTGAAGTCCTTACTTACTGAATAACGAAAGGGCAAAAGTGTTGTTAGAATTGTGCTTCATTCTAAAAAAAGATGACTATGATTCTATATTGGAGAGCTTTATTTTGCTAAATAAATGGAAGGGTTTGCACAAGTTTTCTTGAATAGCAAAAATGCAGCAAATAATGCCCCAAACTTATCTATACTTTAAATAATTTTCTGTTGTATTTACTGTTTTTCTTTTCCCCTTCTAGAAACATGATTCAGCTTGTACTGGGTTGGCATGTAGGTGTTGCCACCATTTATTGCCATTGTTAAGAAGCTGAGTTGACTAGATTTGGCAGTAAGCAAGACTTTATCTGATTTTTATTAAAAATATGGCTCCAGTTTGCAATATGTTCTGCTGGAAACAGAGTTGGAAAATTCTTCAAAAGAAAGCTGGATGTGTTTTTTGCTACTGTAATCCACAAAGACATTCATTTTGGCTATCAATGCCACTCCTGGCCAATGACTTCTTGAACACCATAGGTGCACAGGAAGGCTCCTCAGATCAGGGAGACGCAGCCATAACGTCAGAACTGGCTTCTTATGGATCATTGTGCCTGACAATTCCTTTTACAAGCAAGGAAACTGAGGCAGCCACTATGCATCAAACTATCGACACGTACCTGATGGGCTGGTAGCAGATCTGTCCTGTCTTTCGATCTCTATCCAACACCACTAAAGTTTCTATGTGCTGATAGCAGAGAAAATCAGAACTACCACAGTGGATTGGACACTGGCTTCTCCCATGTTTCCCCTTTGGCACTGGCAATCAGAAGATAACACATTTGCTCTCTCACTGGGTTATCTCCAAATGTGAGACATCAAGACTACTGCAACCTCAGCAGCCTTTTTTGTCTTGGGGAGTTATTAATCACAATTTTTTTCTGGATTTTTTTCTATATTGTATATATTATTGCTCCCTAATTTTGTTTGCAAAAATTTAAAAAGTTATATATATTTATTTTAAAGATTTATTTTATTTATTTGAAAGACAGAGTTACAGAGAAAGGTAGAGCCTGAGAGAGAGAGAGAGAGAGAGAGAGACAGAGACAGAGAGACAGAGAGGTCCTCCATCCACTGGTCATTCCTCAGATGACCACACAGGCCAAAACTGAGACTATCTGAAGCCAGGAGCCGGGAGCTTCTTCCAGGTCTCCTACGTGGGTGCAGGGGCCCAAGGACGTGGGCCATCTTCTACTACATTCCCAGGCCATAGCAGAGAGCCAGATAGGAAGAGGAGGAGCCAGGACTAGAACTGGTGCCCATATGGGATGCCGACACTTCAGGCCAGGGCTTTAACCTGCTGTGCCATAGCGCTGGCCCTGAGTATGAATTATCTTATGCTTTATCTTTTCTACAGGAAGTTTAAAAATTTCTTCATATTATTTTTATTGAAAAGATTTTCAAGTAAAATTATTTCACTTTTCTCAACATTTAAATTTTTCATTTTTAAATTGTTAATTTGTGGACTCATTGAACCCTTAGTAGATGTTTGGTACTGGAGTGAGTCTGCAGATAAGAAAAGAACCAAGTCTGAAAACTTGCTTTTTTTTTGCTTTCATCTTTCCTAAAGTGGAATAATTGGGAATACTAATTGTTTTCCTAGTAGCGTTTTCCAATATTTTGTAAGGTGTCTTCATTTTCATCCTTCTAATATTGCTATATTTGTTGAAAATAACAATAAAAGCTAATTACTGCCTCCCACCCCTAATGAGAAGCAGTCTAGTGGTATGGTAGACATGCTGCCTGGTGATGGGGTGTGGCACTGGTTTGGGGATTTGCTGATGGGCAGAAGCTCACAGGATTAAAAGGAGTCTATAGATTAAGACATGAAGGACAGTGGCGAGACAGAAAAAGTGTTCCCTGCTGCATGGGGGTGAAATAAGAAGCAACATTCTTCCTTCCTGTTACCTGGAAAATAGCAAAAGTAGCTAACAAACTCATGAACGTGGCTGCAAAGCTTTCTAGCAAAAATACAGAGATGCGTCCACTCATGTCTTCTTGCTGCTTAAAATAAAATACAAAGGAGACAGGAACATAGGCACTTAGAAAAAAATTTTTTTTTGACAGGCAGAGTTAGACAGTGAGAGAGAGAGACAGAGAGAAAGGTCTTCCTTTTTCCGTTGATTCACCCCCCAAGTGGCCACCTGGGCCGGCGCATTGCGGCCAGCGTGCTGCGCTGATCCGAAGCCAGGAGCCAGGTGCTTCTCCTGGTCTCCATGTGGGTGCAGGGCCCAAGCACTTGGGCCATCCTACACTGCACTCTCGGGCCACAGCAGAGAGCTGGACTGGAATATATATATATATGAGGAAATATAGTGACCCACCAATCCCTGGACCTAATTTAAATAATGGCATTCTGGGTTTAAATAGATGATACAATGGGATAAGACTTCAGTGGGTCTTGGGAGGTGGTGAGTATATTTTGCACATGTGATGGCAATGGATTTTAAGGGCAAGAGGATAGATGTTTTAGCTTATCTCAACAGTGGCGGTCATGAACTGTTTCCCTACTCGAGTCAGACCTCAGTGAAAGGTGGGGCCTATTTCTATCTCCCTCTGGAGTCTGGGCTTGACTAGAGTGCAGTAGAAGTGATGCTCTAGGCTGTATCACTTCCACCTGCATTCTTGGGAGAACTTGCTTTAGGGAATGCATCCTCCATGGAAGAAGCCCAACTCACCCAAGGCCTTCCTGCTGTGAGTAGAGACAGGCCTTCTAATTCTGGAGTCAAAGAGAGGTTAAGCAAACCAAAATGCCAGACATGTGGGTGAAGAAGCTGCTTGGAAATTGGATTCTCCCAGGTCAGTGCTGGGGCTTAGGGGGTAAAGCCATGGCCTAGGACTCTGCATCCCATATGTGTGCCTGTTCAAGTCCAGACTGCTCTACTTCTGATCCAGATGCATGACAATGGCCTGGGAAAAGCAGTAAAGAATAGCCCAAGTGCTTGGGCCCCTTCACCCATTTGGGAGATCTGGAAGAAGCTCCTAGCTCATGACTTCTGCTTGACTGGAAGAAGCTCCTAGCTCATGACTTCTGCTTGACTGAGCCCCAGCTGTTGTGGCCATTTGGGGAGTGAACCAGTGGATGGAAGACCTCTCTCTCTCTCTCTCTAGCTCTGCCTTTCACATAAATAAAATAATTTTGTTAAAGAAATTGAATCCTCCAACCCCCATGGTCAGAATTATGCCCAAGAATCAAAGAAAATGCCCTCACTGGGGCACTTTCCAAATTCCCACTGTACACAATTAGAGCAAAATAAAATGATTGTCTCAAGCCACTACTTTCTGAAGTTGTATGCTGCACAGCAGTAAGTGGTGGGTAAATTAGCTAAACACAACAATCATTTCAGCATTCATTTACAATTCTGCGATACTTTTGATAAGTTATTTTTCTGGTACTAAAATGCTATTTATGAAAGTCGGAGCCTTACAGATAGTTGACAGAAATGTAATGTTCACACATTTTGACAGTAGATTGACAACTTAATTTGAGGTCTGATGTACATTATCTTGAGTTTTATTAAAATTCCAGCTAACATGTCTTTGAAACTACATCCCAATGTACAGTACTGTCTCGTCCTACTTTGTATCTTTGGTGCCTGCACTGATCATTGGAAGTGCAGCCCAATTCTTACCACCTTTGTAAAGAGGCAGCCAGGATCCCAAGTCTCAGCTGTCCTTTCTGGATCACCTACTGAGGTTCCTGTTATTCTCAGCATGAACATTTTCCAGCCTCCCCCTCCCCCAGAGTCAGTTTCCTGATACAAAAGAGGCACTCACAAAGGCAACCCCAGACAGCCTTTGCTCTGTGCTTCACTGACTCTAGGTCTTCCCTCCAGTCAGGAAGCTGTTTTTCTCCCCTGAGCTGTGTGCCTCTGCAGAAGCTGATTCTTCTGAGAAACATCTTCATTTTTATACTCTTGCCAATTTTTTTTCTTTTCTTTAATTTTTTTTGGCGGCTCAATGGCTCCAAAATGCACTTCTTCGGTATTTCAACATCTGTGTACCTGTATCGCTGAGCCTACCCGAAATTGTTTTTATAAGAAGACATTTTTGTATGATGTGCTTCTGAAAATGGTTCTTCCCCAAACTGTGAGCTTAGTATTTGTGCCTATCATCGCTAGCAGCCGCTCAGTCCATGTCTCAGAGAGGAGGCAGTGGACTTAACAAACTGCTTTCTCTCTCCTACCATGCCACAGGGATTTTTACATAACCTGATTTTTTTCACGTATGTTGAGTTTATATCATGATCTATATCTGACTCATTTTTATTGAAGACAAGGTGCTGATCATTTGATTAAATTGGGAACAACCTCCAGGCAAGAAATGGATAATTGTATGTGGTGTTCTCAGAACAGAACTGGTTTTCAGAGTCCCATACAATTAACATCCTGACTTACTCCATAACTCTGGGATAGTGCTAAGAATCCGTATTCCACTTGCTTTTGGCTCCACTTCTCTGTGATGTGAATAGCCAGGGACTATCCTACAAAACGCTGCTTTGGATCAAAGGGATGTGATTTCAAACAGTTCTGGAATTGTGATAAAGGGCAGTAAGAAGGAAACCTTTGCAAGTCCAAAGGAGAGCTAAGAGCAGCCCTGTGTAGACAGTGGCATTTAGGCTAGAAAGGAGGGGACAGATGGAAGCTAAACAGCCATTAGCAAGTTCCCGAAACTGTTTTCTATTAAAGCTGCCTTAGAAAATGAAAATGCACTGTTGTAAGCACTAAAACAAACACAACCAAAAAGATGTTTTCTTAACTGGGAAATTATGATGTGCAGTTATGTTTGGTGTCTAAATGCAAATTTTACATGCAGGCTGCATTTATGGAAGAACTGAAAACAACCACAATATACTATATCATAGTCGAAACAAAACAAGCTAGCTGTACTTGGCATAGTAATGATAAACCCTTTAAATTAAATCTTTATGCAGATTCTATTTTATACTCCAAACTTTTCATGGAGCCTTGTGCAATTCAGATGTGTAAACCAACAAATAGATATGCTCTGTGTATTGAGTAGCTGGCTTGGATACCAGCTGGCTTGGCTGCACGCTTTTCTAATGGTAATGAAGTCACACAGCTGCTAGGACAATCAGCTGGAGTTCAGATTATCACTGGCTAAATGGATATCCATTGACTAGCTTCTTATCCGGACTCATTAAAGTTCACTATTGACAAATGAAGGGTGCCTAGAGGTTTGCAGCTAAGAGACATCTAGAAATGATCTCGTCGACTTCTTTGCCCGTATAGTTTTCTCGTGTCATTCACAGAATATCACTCATCTGCTTGATATGTGTGTTTCTAATTTGCTGTAAAATTTTAAGCACTCTTCTGCTCAACATTTTTTTTAAATGAATGAATGCTCTACAGTTAGCAGTCACGTGCATCAATAGGAAGTTGTCAGCATATGAAAACAAAGAATAGCCAAAAAAAACACTGTTTGGTTTAAAATTAAAAAAAGGCATGACTTCACAGAAAGTTTATAATTGACTTGAAAGGCTTCTTAATTTAGAAACTCACAGATATTTTATTGGATAAACTCTAAGGTTTGACTGCATCTCCAATTGGTCAGTGTATTAACTAAACATTAAATGATTTCTCTCAACCAAACAAATTAAATGAATAAGTGTGGTCAGCAGTAACATTTAACTCTAGAATCATCCTCTGAACATGCGAAAACTTTTCCGAATCCATAGAGTAACCATAGCTAGAATTCAAAAGCAGTTAGGTTGGAAGCGAAGAGCAAGACTGCATTATAATATAGCTCCTCAGTGCTCTTTGTTTAGTCCATGGACATGGAAGGCACAAAGCTCACACATAGCGCCCTACTCCTTGCCTTCATATACTTCTCTGTTCCTGTTCTTACACTCCTGTTTTAAGATTGCACAACCTTATCCAGCCCCCAATCACTCGCATTTTATCTTAGCTCTATATTCTCTTCTACAAGTCATACGTTTGCTGCTATGGGAAGATTTTGAAAATTCCCGGTCCAACCTGTGGGTCTTTTGTTTTCAAAGATCAGTTTTAGGGGCTGGCATTATAGTGCAAGGGGTTAAGTCACTACGGGTGATGCCAGCATCCTTAATGAGTTTGAGTTCAAGTCCCAGCTCTTCTAGTTTAAATCCAGCTCCCTGCTAATGCATCTGGAAAAGCAAAGGAAGATGACCCAAGTTCTTGGGCCCCTGCCACCTACATTGTAATCCTGGATGCAATGTAATTGGTTTTTGTGGCTATTTGGGGAGCAAACCATCAGATGGATGAATCTCTGCCCTGCTGTTCTCTTTCAAATAAATAAATGCTCCAAAAAAAAAAAAAAAAAAAAAAAAAAAAAAAAAAAAAGAAAGAAAAAAGCCCACAAAGATCAGTTTTAAATTTGCCTCCTAAATGCATACCTATCTAACTATTTATTACAGACTAGCATATAATACCTTTTAGACTCTTTACAAAATAGAGAACAATTTTTAGCATGCTTTCCCCAGGAAGATAAGGAAGGAGAAAATGCTGAAGCAGTCTGAAATGGGAGCGATGCTCAAAATAGCCAGTATGTTTGTGTCTGTACCATGACTTTATGTAAATTCTCTGTCCCCTGCTGGATCTACATGACCTTGTTTACTTCCCAGGTCTCTCTACTGCTGATTCTAAAAATGGTGCAACATTCTCCCACCATTGTAGAGTGATTGAAAATGATACCATTTTTATCAATGCCTTGATACTTCTGTAGGTCGTCCTCACATTTGCACGTGTGAATACTATGAAACAGGCCTTAGAGAATGGTTAAATCTGTATTCTCTAGCTCAGAATGTGCACCACGCAAATTCAACACATCCTGACTAACCACACTTCCTGGTATCAGAATAAAGATTTTGGCAGAGTCTTCTGATTAAAGAACAAACTTCCAGGCCTCCCACAAACCAATAGATGTACACTCCCCCACATGAAGGATGTTATCCTGACTCAACAGAGCAAGCTCAGAGCACGCCCAGACCTTTACGTAAAGTGAAAAAATTGGGGAGGCGAAATGGCAAACTCCTACGGTCAAAAACTACTTCTTAATCATTTTTTTGAGCTTCCTTAAGGAAATAATTGGGTTGTCAAGCTTCAAAACATTTATGCAAAAAGGCAGAAGATATGCATATGAAGTCTCCCTAGATTGGCACGGTTAGCAGATCAAGCCAACTGGAGAAATCACCTAAGTCACTAAATCTCCTTTCATCAGATAAGTGAAACAGGAATTTGCCATTCGTTCGTTCATTCATTCACAAAATACAGTCATGCCACAGACTGTGTTTCTCACTCAGCTCTTAGCAAGGGGAGACTGCCTCCAAGTCATTTCTTTATTCTTTCACTCAAAGTGATGCATTTTCGGGAGCTTTCTGACCTGAGATCTCAGCAGTGTGAACACTAACCCATTCCCTCCTGGCTGGAGGATTAGGCCAAGGCCAGTCTGCAGAAAATAATAAATATTTAATACGACCTGAAAAACAAACAAACAAACAAAAAAAAAAAAACAAAAAAGGCGGCCGCGCAAGCGCCGACGGCGGAGCGGCTGGGAGTCCCTGTGGAACCGGACAGGACCTACGAGTCTGGATTCGTGGGCATTCGATTCTGCCAGGAACGTAACAACATGCTGTACCCCGAGGAAGATAAGGAAAACCGCATTCTGCTGTACGTGTGCCGGAACTGTGATTACCAGCAGGAAGCCGACAACAGCTGCATCTACGTCAACAAAATCACGCACGAAGTGGACGAGCTGACCCAGATCATCGCCGACGTGTCCCAGGACCCCACGCTATCGTGGACCGAGGACCACCCGTGCCAGAAGTGCGGCCACAAGGAGGCGGTGTTCTTCAGTCCCACAGCGCTCGGGCCGAGGACGCCATGCGCCTGTACTATGAATGCACGGCCCCACACTGTGGCCACCGTTGGACCGAGTGACCGCCACGCCGCGGGTAATAAATGCCAAGTACTGCAAAAAAAAAAAAAAAAAAAAAAAAAAGCCCAACAGGAGAGCCATGCTATGCTTGGAGCTCTGAATGCTCATGCGTTGGACCCTGTGTCGTTGCCAGCCCAGGCATCTATAGTTGCAAGCCGAGCGACGCCATTACTCCCTTGGCTTTTTCCATGCAGGAAAGATGATGACTGCTGAGATCCTGTGCAGTGGGGACACCCGCTCCCTGACATTCTGCACTCTGACTGGCTTGTGGGTTGTAGGAGGAGGTAATGCCAAATAGCATCAATTCTGGCCCAGAGGGGTTCAGCATCCAGAGCTCCTTTTTGCCTTCTTTCCCATGGCATGGACATGCTGGGGGATGCCAGGGTGACCAGGTGCTCACAGTACAGCAGGGGCATTGATGAAAGTGTCTGACGCCTGGGTGATGAACAGGCGTCATCACATTTCTCTTGTGCTATGCCGCAGAGATTCAGAAAACTTTGTTGTTGCAGCAGAACCTAGCTTGGTGTGCTTGATTCAAAGACCTCTGTATTATCATGTCTCACACACTGTCCTCGAAAAATTAAGAACCATGCATTTTTCAGCACTTTTCATGACAATTCCAACATTTGGTGAACACTTTACTGGCCCTCACAAATTACAGTCTAAGTTAGGTTCTGGTATTTTCTCCATAGGCATACTGTTAATTTTAATGAAATACTTCAGTTCCCGGGGCATACTCCTGGGGATGACACCACGTCAAAATCTTCACGGTCTTCTGCTAAACAGCCCAGTGATAAGGAAGTCCTGCTCCACTTAGTATTTACATGGAAAAAACTGCAGTGGAGGGGAAGGTACATTCCTGCTGTCTTCCACGTGGAGATGTTTCCACTGTTCCTGCTACTGCCATTTGGGTGTCTCACAGATTCCATGTTTTCTTTTACCCCCTCGCCTCAGGTCTGTGTGGAAGGCCATATGTTGACCCAATGTGGTGCCCCCAGAGGCAGGTTTTCTTCTTTAAAATGCTCCATCCTCCAGCATTCTATGCCCCTTCCATTGCAATTCCATCATGCTGGCACAGGTCTGACCAACTTGCAAGCAGGCACAATGCCAAACACGCAGATGGCACGAGGGGAAAGTGCCAAAAAAACATGTGAATCAACTGTGGGAATTGATGGCAAGATTCCCGGACGTGGAGGTCCAAACACTTGTCCATCCGAAGTTGATAGTACATACTTTACAGATGAAAGATTTGTCAACAGCAACCTAGCATTGAGCCCACTTCATTTAAAAATATTTCTTCAAGCTACCTTGGGCTACCGGGTGGCTACAAGGCAATGATTCTGCAAAGGTTGACGTTCAATCTTGACCTTTACCTAGGTGATTCCTCCAAAGATGATCAGGTTGCATATTAGCAACAATGACATCTACATCAGGGAAAGTGCATTTTTTTTTCTTTATAGAAACTATTGATTAAGGCAGGAGGAAGATCTCAATGAATTACATACAAAAGCCAAATTCTGTGAGTAGAGTATGATTTTAATCATGGCTCTGTTAAGTATTCATTTTTAATCCATTTCACCTCAGTGAGCATGAATTTTATTTTGGCTTATGAACTAGTCAACTGTTTTTCTTGGGACAGGATCTTTGAACACCGAGGATGGTACCTGTTCATTTGGTTTAAAGAATCTCCTTTTTGCGGTTTTGGTACTATGCCTGGAATTTTGGAAATTTCTACTTAGGTTAAGCTATTCTATTTCCTAAGGATGTCTATTTTATAAGGAATTTTTTTCAAGATTTAGTTAAACTTTTTTGAAATGGCCACAATGGCTGAGACCAGGACAAGCCGAAGCCAAGAGCTTGGAACTCCATCCAGGTCTCCCCCATGGGAAGCAGGGGCCCAGGCACTTGGGCCAGATTCTTCTGCTCCCCCAGGCACACCAGCGGGGCTCTGGATTGCACACAGAGTGGCCAGGACTCAAACTAGTGCTCACATGGATGGCAGCATTGCAGCTGGCTGCTTAACCAGCTGCGATGTAATACCAGCCACTGGAAGGAAGTGTTTTCATTCAGGAAAGAACGACAAGGAGATATTGGACGTTTGGGAGGAATGAGGTGAAACTGTTGCAGCACAGACTCCTGGGAGGTGTTATGAAAGAATCCCAGGATCATTTTATCCCACTCATGAGCTTTACTAAGACAATTCCTACTTACATGGATTTTGGGAAAAGTGCCTGTTAGATAAGCTGACGCTGGGATCCTAAAGGCAATACTGAAAATGCTTTGAAAACTAACTTGAGGCCTAGAAAATCTACTTAATCTATTTCCTAATGAGTCATATATTGTACTCAGGTCGCTGAGTAATTCAGTGTTTTTGGTACTGTTCTCTTAGGCTGCCATCTCACAGGGCTGAATTCATGCACCTTTACAACATTTGCAGTTGAAGATGTGAGTGGGAATATTCAATTCAGTTTTCAAGGGAACACTTACTATATGACACCTGGCATAGGAATTGAGGATTTTAATCCAACACGGGCAATGCAGCTTGCCCTTTCTTAGTGAGTGGTTAAATCCTGCCACATGTTTAGACGTTACTTAAATTTTGTAGCATTTAGCACACACAGACATTTAGCCTCTTCTGTGACTGCAGGGTACGCTGCCGTTAATGTCATCATTGCTGGGCTCTGCCTACAGGTGTATCTGTTTGCCAAATACTGAATGCTGACTCTAAAGCCACACTGACAACACATGAAACATAGTAACAGAAACTGGTGCTGCAGAGGCCTGGGCCTCCTCACTTCCTTTACAAAATTGTTATTTATACCAAGGAGGGTTTTGATAAGTGATGTACATTAAATAAATCCACAGAAGCAATGCTGTTCCTATCGGAAACCTGCTTCTCCTGGAATATTCTATCAGGTCGAGAAACAGGCTTGCTAGTGAACAGTATCCAGGACACTGGCTGGGTTAGACTTTCATTAGCTTGGTTGAACTCTTTTTTAAAAATCTCTCCATGACAACTCAATTTTTCTTCTGCTTTTTCTTTTGTTTCTTACGTGTTCCTATGGATATCTCAGGTTGTACAAAATGGCTCTAGTACAAAACTAAATGGTTTTCCCAAATTATAAACTTGTGAAAATTACTGTTTTACCACTTGTTTCTTACTAAAAGTAATTAAAAGGCTTTCTCTTAAATATATTGGAGAGCTCAATCACAACACAATTTATCATCAAGCAGATTTTGAAACACTATAAATCATAAAATCTCCCATGGAGCCCAAATGTAAGCACCAAAACAGAATACAGTTTATGTGAGCAAAGAAGTGTTTGTTTGATGATCATCCACTTATTCTCTTTTTATATCCGTTCCTTCCTTCAGTTATGTGGTCCTTTATTCACACACCAAGCAACTGTTGAGTATTTACTGTATGTCAAGGACTGGGGCAGATACAGAAAAGATACAGCATACATCCAGAAGAGAATCCTTCTTGGATATAAGATTCAGAATTGAAAAGATTATATAACTTCTGCAATGAATACATGAAAGGAGATGAGGTTTTCATTCAAGGTAGAAAATGACATCCATTATAAAAGTGCTATTAATAACAGCCTTTTAATATTTAATAGAGCAGAGTGATTAAGACAGAACCCATACTTTATTATTCTATCTTCTACATGTATTAAGTAGGTTTGACCACATTGGGGGATATTACATATAATTATGAGTAAAGCCAAAAAGTTTTTTTTTTTTTTAAATCCATATGGGACACAGTAGATGGCTGTGTCCATTTTAAGCAATCAGATTTATATCAGCACCTTAATTTGCTTCTGCTGAGTGCAAATTTGTTGTTTATTTCCCACTTTCTCACCAAATTAAAATCAATTAGATATGTGAACACATTTGAGGAAGAGCTTGGAGAATTGTTCCACTCAATTGTAAGACACAGTCAAATAATGTAGTTCTGGGAATAACTAGCATTCATAATTATTATCTATATTTTCAAGTTATGTCAACACAACCACTTTCATTAAAAGATTTTTAAATATATCTGCAGCATTTCAGGCACCATATTGGAAGGCCAATTTTTTTATTGTCAGATAACTGTCAAAATACTTATTAAAATATTAATGTAATACAAGATTTTACTAGAACATGAATGCTTTAATATGCAGCAAATATATGTTATGTGTATTTCTTGGATCCTATAACAATATTTTGTCTAATCAAAGTATAAGAATTAAATTACAATGATGAACATACTGGTGATTTTCTAACTATAAAAACATTCTAACTAGTTATTGTGTTCTACTCCTTACTAATTAAAATGTTTTACCTCCGATTTTGTGCAAAAAAATTGCTGGTATTTCTTCTGGTCCACTGACATTTCTAGGCAGCTAATTACTACAACAGTAATCTGATTTTCTTTTAAAATGTTCCTTTTTTATCAGTTAAATTAAAATCTTAAAATATATGAGATAAATGATAAATGTTAAACATCTATAAAATGCCAATGAAAACCCAACTAATTAACTTGAGAAACTGATTATATTCTGGATACTATTTAAGTCACAAGACTTCATGGTTCTAGCCAATGAAATTCTTTCCACAATTTTTCTAAATTGTGGTATAGATAAAAAGCCAAATTTTTATCTGCTTATTGAATCATACTTTTTTTTTTGCCAAATATAAAAAATAAATATAAAGTTGTATTCCAAAATTTAAAATTTTAGTTCAGAATTGACAAATGAAAATGTACATATAAGTATAATTTTCTAACTTCAAAATACTGGTTTGACTTCTGCAAAGCTATTTCCAAGTAGAGCCCCTGACCTGGGAGTGGCATGATAAGGGCCTCTCCAACTCTTATTTGCTCTACAAATACTTGATGTAACTACAATTTTTTTTTTTAAATTCTGAAAGAAAGAGAGAGAAAAGGGGGGAGGGATGGAGGGAGGGAGAGAGAGAGAGAAAGACAGAGAATCTTTCAACTGCTGGTTCACTCTATAAATGTTCACAACAGCTGGGGTTGGAACAGGCCAAAATCAAGAGCCAGAAACTTAATCTAGGTCTCCCATGTGGGACCAAATACTTGAGATACCACCTACTGCCTGTTAACAGAAAGCCAGACAGGAACTGTAGCCAGGATTTGAACCCATGAACTCTAATAAGCTATTTGGGAGTCCCAAAGGATATCTTATGCTGTGCCAAATGCCACCCCATAAATAACATTTTAGTGATGGTATGAATAAAAAATTTCATATTGATAACCTAAGTATAGAACAACAAGGAATTAAGTAATTGTTATTATCAAAACATATGCTTACCAGAATTACAAACAGAGATTTGATTTTTCATCAAATAAAATATTTTAATGCTACCTAGTATCAAATACAGTAATAAAATGAAACTTTACAATGAATTGTTACAACAGCTCTAGACAAAAGTCTAGGTTATTAATATAAAATCACCCTCATTCAGAGCTAGGACATTCTTTCACAATACAAATTTCTTAACTAATGGTTTTCAGGGCTAGAAAAATTCAATTAACAAAATCAAAGTGAGAAAAATTAAAATATGGAGGGACATCTTTGCGTAAATATATAGTTTCATTTTCATTAGTTTTGTTCAATTAGCAATTGTAGGAAATGACTCAACATCTCTGTGGAAGTTGACTATGCTAAGTCAGTGATTCTCTGCGGGGACCACAATGAAATCAGTGGGGTTTTTGTTTTGTTTTGTTTTTAGTTAATATAAAGGGAACAGATTCCCATATGTCATAGACACAGTTCTAACAATATACCCACACGTCCTTTTGGGGTCCCACAGTAAGGAAAGCACTTGCTTTTGTCTTTCAGAGGGATTGTGTCTTAGGGGCTCCTGCCAGGCATACCAAACATTCTTTTGCTACTAGTCGGTGGTGGCTTTGGGATCCACATGGAGGAAAGGCCTATACTTCCAGGAATGGAAAGTTCCTACCTGTACTTCTGGGGAAGAAAAGTCCTTGTCAAGGTCCCTGCAGGTGCCTAAAGGTCAACCAGTGAGGATCAGACCCGCCTCTACCTTTAACTCCCATGCCCTGAATCTATAAAAGGAGCTCTCCCAATCTCTGACACGTGACTTCCCCGGCCCCCGCTCCGTTGCTCTGTTGGGACCAGGGAACCTCGCCCGGGAGCGGAACCCCAATAAAAGCCTGTGAATTAATTGATTCGTCTGCTGGGAAGATTTGTTATGCGCTGGACACCTTGCACTCAGAATGGATCAGAAACAGAGTCCAGCAATCTAACCTGCTTTATAATTAAAAATTATGAAATTGTGCTTTTATTTGTCTATTAACTTGCAGAACAACTGATTTCAGAAAGTATTCAGGAATCTCATCCAAAAATGTATGAATAGAGAAGGCAAAGTCAATGAATTTCACATTTCAAAGGTCTACTACCAAAGTCTGCACAACCCTCAGTGCCGCATTCTGGCAAACAAACCCAACCTCCTGCTTTTGCCATCTAGAAATGAGGATATCTCTAAGTACTTCAAAAATCACCTTGATTATTATTCTTAGAGCTACCTTGAATTATAAATTAATGACCATTATTACAGAAATACAAGACAACTTCTCATCTTAAATTACTAGTTCAGAAGAGGCAATTTTAAATTTTTTTTAGAGAAAAACCAATTATTTAACAACACAAGTAAGCAAACAATCTACTATTCTAGGAATGAGTAATCCATAGGTGGCATTCCCAGCACATGAAAAAAGAAGTAGATAATTCAGTCATTGAACTAATTGAACACATGGCTATAAAAATCCAACTCTACCCACCCTCTTCCATGCCATATATAGCAACCCTATTTTTAGACTTTCTTGCCTACTTGGGAGATTCAGGGAACTTTCCAAAATCTGCAACTTGCACCCATTGCATGGGGCTGCATTGCAGATGAAGCATAAGCAGCACCAGCAGGAAGAGCTCATGGAGACAGTGAAGAAGGGAAACAGCTGTATGGTGCTCGGACACACTCAGAAGCCCACACTCTCTCCCAGGGCATCCAGTCAGCTGCCGCCACTCAACACTGCTACATAAGGAAGTTGGGGGTATTGCCACATCTTGGGATTTTTCCAGAGACCCCTGACATTTAAAATTTTACATTTAAGATGTCTGTTTAAAAATATTTCCCAATTCCACATTTTAAAAACTTTTTTTTAAAAAAGCAGCTGACATGTGGGAAATTAAAGGTTTTTTCCATGATGAGGGAGAACCATTTGACTGCAGGAATTTGTAGACATATGGCTCCCAAATTTCAGCACGCACCACTGTCACCCTGAGAGCTGATTAAATACAGACTGCTGTGCCCCTTGTCCAGAAATCCTGTTTCAGTAGCTCTGGGAGACAGCCTGGGAATCTGCATTTCCAGCAACTCCCCAGGACACACTTTGAGAACACTGACCTGTTTATGCTGGGTACTTTCTTTTCATTGACAGGGACAAATTACAAGACACCGTTAACTTTTTCAGCACTTTCAGTGTTTATGATAGGTGTTATCCAAGGTAAGGATATACGTCAATGATTTTTTTGACAATTTATGGAGATCTGCAACCATCTCTAAAACTCGATTTTAGAACATTTCCATGACTCTGAGTGAGCCTAACCCTACCCTGAAAAATTCTTTTAAAACTGTAATCAAGCCCTTCTATGGCCACTAGCCCTAGGCAACATCTGACATACTTTTCATCTGTATAAATGGGTCTTTTCCATATGTTTGTATCAGTGGGTCACATAATTCGCCATTTTCCATCTTGCTCTCTCACTTAACCAATATGTTCAGAGTTTTACCATCCGTTTTCAGGCATGCATCAGTATGTTTTTTTTTTTTTTGTTTTCATTTTTTTTTACATTGCTAAGAAAAGTGTATGGATACTACACATTTTGTTTATCCATTCCCCAGCTGAAGGGTGTTTGAACTCTTTTCACTCGCATGCTAATACGATTAGTGTTAATTTGAATACTCACCTCCAAGTATTTGTATGGACATGCATTTTAATTTACCTTGGGCTTTTTTTCTTTTGCAAAATTTTTAATATTGATATTTATTTGAGTGAGAGAGACCAAGAGAAAGAATCTGTTCCATTTGCTAGTTTGCTTTCCAAATGCTTGCAACAGCTGGGAATGGGCCAGGAACTCACTGTGTCTCCCATATGATTGACAGGGACCTAAAGTATTTGGACCTTCACTGCTGTCTCTCAGGGTGAACATTAGCAGAGGCTGGAAGTAACAGTGGAACCAGGACTTGAACCTAATTGCTCAGATATGAGATGTAGGCATTTAAGAGGCATCGTAACTGCTGTACCGATTACCTGCTCCTGTTGTGTACATTTTTATGTGTGGAATTAATGTTTTAAGGAACTGGCAAACTGTTATCTAAAGTAACTATTTAGAGGAGGACATTTATCCTAGAGGCTAAAATGCCCACATCCCAAATTAAACTACCTGGGTATGGTACTCAGTTCTGCTCCTGACTCCAGATTAACGCAGACACTGAGAGGCAGTGGGGATGGCTCGAGTTAACTGCTTCTCTCCTATGCATGTGGAAGATTTGCTTGAGTTCCTGGCTTCCGGCTTCACCCCTGGCCCAGCCCCAGCCATTGCAGGCATTTGGGGATTGAGCCAGCAGATGGGTGCTCTCTCTGTGTATCTTTCTGCCTCTGAAATAAATAAATGAATTATAAAAATAAACAGTTTAATTCCACACACTAGCAATCAGTGGAAGCTCCAGGTTTTGGACACCTTTGCTGACACATGGCATATCTTGCTTTTTGATTACAAGTTCCTTAGTGAGTTTGTGGTGGTATCTCTTTATAATGTTAATTTGCATTTCTCTAATGATTTGTAATGTTGAGCATCTCTTCATGTGCTTACCGACATTTAAAAAATAACTCTGGTATCAATCATTTGTCCAATTTTTTTGTTCAAGGTCTATTTATTTATCTTGAAAGTCAGAGTTACAAAAGGAGAGAGAGAGAGGGAGAGGCAGAGAGAGAGAAATCTGCTATCTGCAGGTTCACTCCCCAGATGGCCACAATGGCTTTTGGTCTGCCAGGCGCAAGTCAGGAGCCAGGAGCCAGGAGCTTCATCTGGGTATCCCATATGGGTAGCAGGGGCCCAAAAACTTGAGCCATCTTCCACTGCTTTTCCCAAGCCATTATTAGGAAGCTGGATAGAAAATGGAGCAGCTGGGACATGAACCAACACCCATAGGGGATGCTGGCATTCCAGGCTGTGGCGTTATCTGCTACGCAACAATGCTGGCTCCTTAAATGTGGCTGTTTGTCATTATTGTTAAGGGATAATTATCATTTATATAATCTAGAGATACCTATTTTCTTAGATGCATGGACTACAAGTACTTTCTCCCCTCTGGTTTGGATTTTTCTTTATTTTTAGTGTAATTTTAATGCACAGTTTTTGTTTTGCCAGATTCCAATTTATTTTTTTTTTTAGTGTATAGGTTTTACTTTCAGTAGTGAATTTAGAGATACTTTGTGTAATTTAAAATTACAAAGATTATCATATGCTTTCTTTGAGATATGTTATCCTTTGGTACATATTTGTGGATTTTGGTTAAATTGTATATTTTACCACATTTTTGAACAAGTTAGCTAAGTTTTGTCAGTTTTATTTGCCTTATCACAACACAAGTCTGATTATTTTATTGAATTTTCTCTATTGCTCTTTGATTTTATTGATTCCTGTTCTCATACGTCTTACTGCATTCCACTCTTTTGCTTTAGAATTGATTTGCTTGTCTATTTTTTGATTCTTACAGTGTAAATCTAGGCTTTATTTCTCTGTATTGCCGTCTCCATACGTGAAGAGTTGCTTGCTCTTGCATATTTTGTTGTTTTTTTATCTTCACACATAGGCATTTACAGGTCTAAATTATTCTCTACACATTGCTTCGGCTGTATCCCATAATTTTTTAAAATAGTTATTTATTTATTTGAAAGTCAGAGTTACACAGAAAGAGAGGAGAGGCAGAGAGAGAAAGAGAGAGAGGTCTTCCATCCACTGGTTCACTCCCCAGCTGGCCTCAACGGCTGGAGATGCACCTATCTGAAGCCAGGAGCCAGGAGCTTCTTCCAGGTCTCCCACACGGGTGCAGGGGCCCAAGGACTTGGGCCATCTTCTGCTACTTTCCTAGGCCATAGCAGAGAGCTGGATTGGAAGTGGAGCAGCCAGGACTCAAACCAGCACCCATATGGGATGCTGGCACTTCAGGCGGTGGCTTTACCAGCTATACCACAGCAGCACCGGCCCCACATCCCATACATTTTTACATATTAGTGTTTCATTTTCATTAAGCTAGAGTGTTTTTATTTTTATTTTTTTTCCTTTGATCCAAGAGTGATTAGAAGAGTCTCATTTAATTTCTACTATTCGAGATTTTCCATATTTCTTTTAAAATATTAATTTACTTTAAAGATAGTGTGACAGGAGAGGGGGGAGAGAGAAAGACAGGGAGCCAGAGCCAGAGCCAGAGAGAGATCTTCTATTTGCTGGCTTACCCTTCAAATGGCTACAATAGCCAGGGCTGGGCCAAGCGAAGCCAGGAGCCAGGAGCTCCATCTTGTTTTAGCCCAAGTGCTTGGAGCAGCATCCATTGCATTCCCAGGTGCATTAGCAGGGAGAAGGATCAGAAGCAGAGCAGCTGAGACTTGAACTTGGACTCCAGTATGCACGCCAGTGTCACCATGGCGTCATAACCCACTGAGACACAATGCTGACCTTCCTGTATTTCTTTTGGCTGTAGATTTTTAACATTATTTTGTTATGGTCAGAGCAACATTTTGCAGTATGTTCACCTTTTGACATTCATTGCAATTTATTATTTTGTGGAATAGCAAATGGTTTCTTTTACTGGAAAATATTCCACAAGTGCATGAACAGACTGCACATCTGAGCCATGGGACCTTTTAGTCCTACTTTTCCTGGGAAGATCTTTTTCCACCTACATTATTAAATGATAGTACTGTTGAGCATACTACTCTTGTTTGAGAGTGGTTTTTTTTTTCTCCCTTTTGGCACTTCAAGTATGTTATTCCGCCTTTGACCTTCACTGTTCTTGATTAGATTTTTGTATTGTCATCTCCGGATGTGAAGAATTGTTTGCTCTTGTGGCTTTTAAGATTTTAACTCAGTCTTTCCATAGTTCGACTAAGCATGTATCCATGTGGGTCACTTAGCATTTATTTTACTTGAGACTTGCTGATTTCTGGATTCTGTAGATTACCCTTTTTCAGAAAGTTTGAGGGGTTTTCCACCATTATATCTTGAATTTTCTCCTCTCATTCTCTCCTCTCGTTCTGTGGGACTCATCACATGTGTACTGCATATATTCCCACGAGTCTCAAACTCTATCTATGAATCTTCAGGTTTTTATTTTTTTCTTTCATTTCTTTAGATTAGAGAATTAACATTGTTCTAGGTCATGTTAACTGGTAGTTTGTTACTGTCATCACAGGCCTGCTATGGGGCCATTCTAGTGAATTAAAAAAAAAATCACTTATACCTTTCAAATTCAAAATGTTCCATTTGGTTCTTTCTTTCTTTCTTTTTTTTTTTTTTTGACAGGCAGAGTGGACAGTGAGAGACAGAGAGAAAGGTCTCCCTTTGCCGTTGGTTCACCCCTCAATAGTCTCTGTGGCCGGCCCGCTGCGGCCGGCGCACTGCGCTGGTCCAAAGCCAGGAGCCAGGTGCAGGGCCCAAGGACCTGGGCCATCCTCCACTGCACTCCCTGGCCACAGCAGAGAGCTGGCCTGGAAGAGGGGCAACCAGGACAGAATCCGGCGCCCTGACTGGGACTAGAACCCGGGGTGCTGGTGTCACAGGCAGAGGATTAGCCTAGTGAGCCACGGCGCCGGCCTCATTTGGTTCTTTAAAACTAATTTTTATCTCTTTTTTAAAATTTATCTAGTTACTGTGTCATTGTTTTCTTGCATTCCTTCATTTCATTGAACAAGGATTTAAACAAAATTGGACACTATAGATAATGATGATGCACTCTGCATATCTTCAGGAAAAAGAACACAAACCATGAGATTTGATTTTGGATACTTCCATTTTAAAGAAAGGTTTAATGTTTGAAGAGATAAACATACTGACTTTTATTGCAGCATGCGTTTTTTAAACATGTACCAAAACATGACACAGTATCCCCTAAACATATGTTTGTAATTTTTTAAAAAGTTAAAATAACATTGGACATATTTATGATAACAAGTTTAATAACTATGCTTTCTTTTTCTGAAAAAAATTCAGACATAGTGCCTACTGATGGTTTTTTTTTTTCCCTGAGTATGAGTCATACTTTCTTATTTTTTTATATCTTATAATTATTTGTTGAGTTTTGGACATTTAGAGAATACATTATGGTGACTGAATTTTGGCTCTCTTTAAACAGGCCATTTAGCCTGACTTATTGTTTGGTGACCTTCCTGTGACATGTGTTTCCAGCAGTGTCTGTTGTCTTGCAATATGTATCTCTGGGACCGGCGCTGTGGTACAGTAGGTTAATGCCCAGGCCTGAAGTGCTGGCATCCCATGTGGGCCCTGGCTGCTCCTCTTCTGATCCAGCTCCCTGCTGTGACCCAGGAGAGCAGTAGAAGATGGCCCAAGTCCTTGGGCCCCTGCACCCACATGGGAGACCCGGAGGAAGCTTCTGTCTCTTGACTCTGGATTGGCGCAGCTCCAGCGATTGCAGCCATTTGGGAGGTGAACCAGCGGATGGAAGACCATTGTCTGTCTGACTGTCTGTCTGTCTGTCTGTCTCTCTCTAACTCTGTCTTTCAAATAAATAAGAATAATTCTTACTATATATATATATATGTATACACACACACACACACACACACACATATATATGGTTTGTTTCTCTTTTATTTCCAAGCCATGGCATCCCAAGAATTGCCTTTATGACCGTGTAGCTTAGCGTTCACCCAAAGGTTAGTTAGTGCTCATCGTTTCATAGGTTTTTTAACTGATGGATCTATCTGTGGCCCAGAGAGTGCACTTGAATTTTGGATTGTGTTTTCAGGCTCACCCAGGTCTTGCTTTTCTATGAGACCCTCGAACATCTCTGCAACACATGCACTTGCTCTGTGTGCCACGGGTGTGCTCACTTCTCTGGACTGCTGCTCCTCTGCTGTGTGTGCACACAAGTGCAGGCTAACGTGGAACATGTGGAGAGTTTCCTCAAGTTCCCTCCATCTGCAAGAATTCCCCCAGTTCTGTCACAGTCTCTCTGATCCACTGCATGGACCACAGAGTCCTGCCAACTCATCTCTATGAGATCACCCTGCTCCTCTCTTCCCTTGGCATTGAGATGACCAATTCAACTGACAATCTGTGACATGAGGTGCTTGCCCTCATCAGTGGCAGCAAAGCCTGCCCAACTCTGTTAAAACTATATCACTGACCCGGCTGACGCATGGGCTGATGAGATCATCCCCCAGTTAAAAAATAAAATAAAATAAAAGCTACAGATTCACCCTATTCCTAACTAAAGTTAAAAATTTTCACAAATAAATGCTTCTCAATTGGTTTTGTGCCTTTGGTTGAATTCTATAGCAAAGAATCACTTACTTCCGGATCTTGGCACTGTGGCGTGGTAGGTTAAGCCTCTGTCTGCAGTGCCAGCATCTCATTTGGGCACTGGTTTGAGTCTCAGCTGCTCCATTTCCAATCCAGCTCCCTGCTAGTGGCCTGGGTAAGCAGTGGAAGATGGGCCAAGGGCTTCAGTCTCTGTATCTGAATGGGAGACCCAGAAGAAGCTTCTGGTTTCCTGCTTCAAATGGGCTCAACTCTGGCCACGGCAAGATTTGGGGAATGAACCAGTGGATGGAAGACCTCTCTCTGTCTCTCCCTCTCTCTTTCTCTCCATAACTCTGCTTCTCAAATAAAATAAAACTTTTTAAAAAAGAAAACTCATTACTTTTTAGAAGTTTGTTCAATTTTATAGTTAATATTTAAAAATACAAGATTAGTTCAATAAACCTGACTTCTTCTTGTGCACACGAGACACTGAAAACTGAACTACCTAAGTTTTGACCTGAAATTGAATGGGATAAGTGAACCTAAACTCAACTTGCTGGTTGATAGACACATTGCTTATACAACCTTGTGCTTCCTGAAGCCAGAAGATTCAAAATTACGTTTCATAAGCAATAACTAGCAACGATAAAATAAAAGGTAAACTTCAATAACAAGAAGCCATAGCTTCAAATGGAAGTGTCTTTCGTTCTAACATAACAAATTAACTTTAACAAACGGATTTGAGGGGAGAATATTTGGCACAGTAATAAAGATGTCGCTTGGGACATCTGCATCCCATATTGAAGTGCCTGAGTCCAGTCCTGGCATCTCTACTTCTGATGCAGCTTTCTGCTAATATATATCCTGGGAGGCAGCAGATGATGGCTCAAGTCCTTGGGTCCCTGACAGCTGCACAGAAAGCTCAGATGGACTTCCTGGCTTCTGGCTTTACAATGGTGCAACCTAGGATGTTGTGGACATTTGAGGTGTGAATCAGCACACAGAAGCTATTTCTTTCTTTCTCTCTAACTATCTATCCATCCATTCTTCTATCCATCCATCCATCTATCCATCATTGAGTTTCAAACAAAATGAAAATAAATACAGAATTAAAAAACTAAACTAGGAATGGACTTGACAATGTGACTTGACAGTCACAGTACTGGTTATACATCCAAAAAACTTGAACATAATTTATCCAAGAGATACCTGTACTACCCTGATTATAGCAACACTGTTCACAATGGCCAAAATCTGGGACCAACCAAGGTGTCTATCATCAGATGAATGGATAAAGAAAATGTGGTATATATACACAATGGAATATTATTCAGCTATAAAAAAATTGAAATTCCATCACAGCTGGACACAGCTGGAGGACATCATGTTGAGTGAAATGAGCTGGACTCAGAAAGACAAATACCTGATGTTTTCCCTTATATGTGGGAGCTAAAATTTAATAAAATAAAAATAAAACAGAAAGAAGAAAGAAATGTCTGTGTATCATTATTGCTGCAAACGAAGTTTTGTAAAATCTTGTTTTATACCTTTGTCAAACCAATGGTTAGGAAAGTTACACTACTATAGTTTTAATGGCCTGTGATTACTTTAAATTTTACTATTTGTGGATGAAATGGTCATTTTTCCATTCAAATTCTGTTTATAGCCATTTTCTATATTCCAACTAAATTAGGGTCTTTTTGCTTTCTACCTGATAAACTACTTATTTGTTAAAGTATTAAGCCTTTTTACTGTAATGTAAATTTGAAATATACTATATCAAAAACTAAAAAATAACAATAGAAAGAAAGGAAGAAAGAAAGAGAAAGAAAGGGTTAAGGAAAGAGGATAGAAGGGTAGAAAGAGAGAAGGGGAGGGAGGGAGGAAGGGAAGAAAGGGATATCATTGTGTTCTTAGAACTGTATCTCCAAATCACATTGACTCTGTTAAAAACTAATTAAAAATAAAATAAAAACAAACAAAAACATATTTGAATGTGAAAAGCTTTCTTATTAGTCGACTGACTTTGGCATCCTATTTTTTGGTGGAGGGCATCACGGAGTCCATCTAAGGAGAGACAGGACCATGTCCTTTGTTGATGAAAGTTGTTTCCAGATGAGATCATTACACTGTTCCCAAGAGCTGGTACAAGCCTTAACCCATGCATGCCGTCCAGATCCATCCTTTCCTGAGTGTGCAACACAGGTTAGTGGTCTACACTGAGGAGCTGTTTCCCTCATGTGACAGGGAGCAGCACAGAATATAAACTTTCCTATTGTAACCTCAAGCAGTCTGAGGACTTTAGTCCGGAAATTATGCTTCAGCTCTACCACAAATGAACTATGAAGGCTTTTTATATTATAGTATTAAGTAATATGAATAATATCAATAAAATGGCCATATGCTAGTTTATTAGCAATAAGTATTGCAAAACCATGTTATCTAAAAACAGTTATGAGACCATAGGAGTATCAAACTACCACTGAGGATGTTTTGTTGGAATACTGCACCTTGCAGTAGACAGAGCTTGAGTTTGGGAGTCAGACATATTAGTGTGTGAATCCCAACTCTGCCACTTAATAGCTGAATGACTTAGAGTAATTTTGTCTCCCTTTCTGTAAGATTCCTCATCTTATTAATGGGAAATCATATTACATATCATGTTGCTATGAGAACTAAATATACTATATAGAGAATATCAGCACCTGACATACAGGCCAGTCCTGGACAGAAGAATATCGGTGCATCATATAAATCAGTAATTCTGTAACTCTTTAAACTGTCACCTTAGGAATCTTTGCCTAACACTTATTTTATGATAACTGAGAAACTGTCTACAAAATTTTATATTTTATATTTACTGTGTTATTTTCAAGATGTAGATATAGTTTATATTCTGAAACATTTCCTTAGAAGATACATCAATAGTTTAACTAATAGAGTACCTAAAATGTAACATATTGGAGCGAAATGGACATTTTGAGATTCAATGATTGTTTACAGCCCTTGTCTCTACTGTTGAGGAACAGTATCTTTTTTTTCTTCATGCTATTTGTTGACCTCTCTAGTGTAGGGTTAATCTTATGAGTATAAAATATACTGAAAATAGATCTTAGGAAAAAAATAAGAATGGGAATAGGAGAGGGAGGAGGAAGAAGGGTGGGAGAGTGGGCGGGAGGGATGGTAGGGTAGGAAGGAACACTATGTTCCTAAATCTGTATAAATTAAATACATGAAACTTGTGTACTTTAAATAAAATGTAAAAAAAAAAAACCTGCTCCTGGAAAGCAGCATTGCCAGTAAGTAGATTTCAGCTCCATTCTCCCTTGCTCAGGGAAAGCCACATTCTCTTCCCAGAACAAGCTGGATTACTTAACTATCCCACGTCTGGTGCTATCCATAAATCCTGCTTCCATCATCAGAAACACTTTATTCCTTAGACTCTTATTTGAATGATTCCAGTTGGCATCTAGCATTGGTTTCCTTGAGAATATGAAATTTTTAGGGAATAACTGCTAAATTTGTCAGATATGATAAAAAGTATGGTCTGTGTAACAAATAAAATGCCCTTAGTAGTGAGATAGAAATTATTTGTGGGTAAGTAACATCATTTCTGTGATTTGCTTTAAACATTATATACAAAAATGAGGGGAGAAGGGAATGACATGGGGTGATGTTCACAGTAAGTGAAGCTGCATCATGAGTATATGGCATTAAGTATGTACAATTCTCCATTGTATGACACAGTTAAAGGCTTCCATATTAAAAGTTTTCAGTCTTCTTTGTTTTACACCTGCTATTTTCAATTTCTTGTAGAGTTATCTTTAATTATTATCTCTGGTTTGGCGTCCCTACCATGAATACAAATAAAACAGCTAATTTTTAAGAGAAGTAGCTCACTCTTTCCCCTTTTCTCCATGCTGTAACCCTGATCCTAGTAACACTCTCCGCATCGACTTAGAAACTCTGGGGTGCATGATCTCAACCTTTCTCTTCATTTGTTCCAGGCCTGCTGTAAGGTGTGTGTGTGTGGCCTCAGTACCAGATACAAAAGAGGACATTCTAAGTATTGTGAGTTAGACTCTTCTGGAAACAAGAATGACTGTTCTGGAAATTATACTCTTTGGTACATTTCTACTCTGTCTTGAAAAGAGTGTTATCAAGTTGTCTCCATTAAGCAGCAGAGAAAAATCATTCTGCCCTACAAGGGATTCTCTCTTGTTAGACTAATGATTGGGTACATGTCCTTGGCAGGTCACTGAAGTGACTTGGCCCAATGACCTTTAAATTAGAGACACAGCACTATTGATAGTAGTAAGACATGATGATTCAATTACTATAATGGATGTAGAGGCACTGACTATTTTAAAATGTCAGGAGACAAAATAAAATAGTTTTATTTCTGTAATGTATTGCACATGTGTTGGTCTTTTAAATTATTTATTTAGACAACTGCAATCTCAACATATTTTTCAGGACTTATTAATATGTCCATATCATCACAGTTGAGAACACACAGTTAAATTGTGAACTAGAAGAATGGTATTTGAAGAAAAAAATATAATGGAAAAGGGAAAATTTTAGAATTTTGAAGCCATTAGGACAAATGATTTAATGTGATTTTTTAAAAACATATATGATTTTCACATATGATCCCCCAAAGTTGGTAGATCTATTTTTATTTTATATTTTATATAACTTTTTTCATATTCAATTGCCTATATTTTCCTAAAATATTTTTTGAATCTATACTTGTGTTTTAAATATTTTGGAGGAAAAAAATGTATATTATGTGGGACCCAATGCTGTGGTGTAGCAGGGAAACCTACTGCCTGCCATGTTGGCATCCCACATGGGTGCCGGTATGAGTCCCGGCTGCTCCACTTCCAATCCAGATCACTGTTAATGGCCTGAGAAGGCAGCGAGGATGGCTCAAGTGCTTGGGCCCCTGCACCCACGTGGGAGACCTGGAAGAAGTTCCTGGCTCCTGGCTTCGGTTCGGCCCAGCTCCTGCCATTTGGGGAGCGAACCAATGGATGGAAGAACTATCTCTCTCTCTGCCTTTTCTTCTCTCTCTGTAACTCCACCTTTCAAATAAATAAATCTTGAAAAGAAAAGTGCCTTCTGCTAAAATTCCATGTGATTCATTACACTTTACCAAGTTTAATGTATGTTCATTCCTGCGAAGTATGGATTTTCAGCTCCAGCATTCTGAACACTCTGAGTGGGATACTTCTGTTTTGTGGGGCTGTGTTTTTATTGTGCATTGCAAGACTCTTGTAAACATCCCTGGTGTCTACTCATTAGATACCAGTGGCATTCCCTACTCACTCAAGCTGTGCCAAAAAAAAGTCTCAAGATACAGCCACCCAGAAGCAAGATCAGCTCCACTGAGAGCCAATGTCAATGACTTCCCAAAAGGATTGCAACTCAAACAATGGAAAGAGTCAAAGAAGAAAAGAAAAAAATCTGGTTTTGAGGACAGCATGGAGATAAATGGTAGCTTTTTAAATTAAAAACATGTTAATAATTTCAAATAACGTGTGCTGACTATGAAGATCTATAAAAGAATGCCAGATTGAACTTGTGTTCCAAGACTTAAGTTGTTTGTAAAGTCTGGAGAACTGGCAGGATGACAACAGTGAATTTTTATCAGATTCATTTTTTTCATCATCTACAGCACTTCACCAGAGAGAAAGAATGACTTTTAAATAACCATTTATGCAAACCAAAAATGATCATACACACACATTGATACAAGTAAATGCTTTTTATTTATCTAACACTTTACTTATTTATTCCATCCTCCTTTTGTCCCTTATGATAGTATTTAATATTTTTGTAATATTTAGTATTTAATCTGGCTGTTTGGATGGATAATTGGGCTTATACTTTGAAAGTTTATAGCTTTCAAATGCTATAAGTAATAAAATGTTCAATTCCTTTATTTAGCTTTTTAAGACTAGTTATTCTACTTGTCTGCAGTATTTACTTTTAAGATGGTCTAACACTGCTTTGGATTTCTTGAATGTTTTCACATTGATCTCATGTTGCTTTCTTTCATCTATGCAACTACAGGAGCAGTTAAACTGATTGGTTCTTCACAGGTTCCCCATGAATAGTAGTGTTATGTCTCTAAGGTCATCAAAGCAAGTCAATTAAGTGACCTATCAAGCACATGTATCCAACCATTAGTTAATGGGAAAGAAATCCTTGACCAGCAGAATTGGGAAAGCAGGAAACTAATGTTTGAAAATTTACATTGAATCCTCTATTTTGTGGGCATTTTAGATGTTAACACTCTATCAAAAAGAGAAGCAAAAAGAAAATGACAGTGAAGTGAAAGTAAACCTCCAAATTGCCAGTGAATTATTCTGCAAATACCATTACTGCACTCAAAGTATTACAGATAAAATGGACTTCAACTCAACTTTCTCCCAGGATCGTTATACATGACCCTACATGAATCATTTTTGGAAGATTAAAGGAAAGTGTGGGATGATATTACCATAAAGCACTGTACTCATCATTGGCTTTAAGAGTATGGTTCCCTTGTTAACACATATAATTTCAATTTCCTTCAATGAAATATGATTGTAATGAAGATAAACATGTATAAAACCAAACATTAGAAAATTAAATGAATTGCATACTTCTGAAGGAAAATGCAACTGTGTGAATCTCTTTCAAAGGCATCCACTTTTATTTAGCTCCTAGAGTGGAAAACCATCAATTCTTGCCATGCAACAACTCAATAAAAAGGAAATGTGCTAAATATGATCTTTGGCTGATGTGCCAGGTGCTGGCACTTAAAACTTTTTGCTACAGGGAAGTGAGAGGGAAATTTTTAGTGTGAACCTTGTACTGTGTAATTTTAAATGGTCTGTTAGTATCCAAAAATGCATCTTTGGGTAAAGTTAAAAAAAAAAAAAACCTTAAAGGCAAGAACTTGGTGAAAAGAACAATTTGATGGATTTCAAAAAAAGCTGAGCAGCCAGTATAAGCTCTGTATTTTCGCTTCCTAAACAGCTCGCATTTGTCTTCATGTCAAAAATCTTACAAGCTCATCAGCTCAGCTCTCTTTGACGAGGCTCTTCCACTGCACTGCGCCTGCTTCTACCTCCACAGACGAGCACACTCACTCGGGCAGCTTCTGCCCTGATGCAGCCTGCAGTGACCTTTCTATCACTGAGTCACACATCTCTAAACACAGGGGGCAAAATCACTGACAGTGCGTTACATACGGTGGTGTGAATGTACTACAATAATTGCTCTGTAATTACATGGTAATTGTTGACCATTTAAATACATTTAAGAACAGGGTGAGTACTATGTAATCAAAGACTAATTATCTGATTATTTCTGTCTTTTAAACTGCAGCCTTACAAGATATAAAAATTGCAAGTAACATGGTGATTAGTCATTGTACTGCATGGTGACTTGAAGTATAATTATGAAGTAATCGTAGAAGACGTATTTGTATTGTGATCCTCCAGAACAGTAATTGCAAAGTAGCTACACTGTAACACACAATCTATGAAATGATAACAGAAAAAGTCATTAATACATTATGTTAATAGCTCACAGATCGGTTAATCAAAAATTATTATATGATTCATTAAAGAAGCATGTGGGTAGGGGTATATCTTTTCTAAGACAAGCAATCTGTATTTGAAATAAGCTCTGCTATGATTTGCCTGCAAAACCCAGTAATGCCATCATAATTTATTTTCATAGTTCTTATGTAATTTTACGGATATTCTTTGGAAAATTAATGTGATAGGGCAAATATCTTGGGCAGGGATGAGAAGTAGGATGAACAATTTGAGTTCCAAAGAGACAGAGTTGAGAAATTGGTCAAATGCACTGGGTTATAGTGATGGAACCTAGATCATGACTGTAGGTTTTAACTCAATTATTGACTGATGGAACTCAAGCTTGATTCATTCCCATACCCTCACTGTTGTTGCCTTAAACTACTAAGTGACAAGAGAACTGTGTGACTTTATGTAGATACGGTGAAACACATTGAAGATCTTTACCCAAATTTATTTTTAAAACGACTTCTTTTGGTTTGAAAGGAAAAGTAACAAGCAATTGTCTCATGGACATGTAGGTAACATGGGCTGCCAGTGGAAATCTAATGAAATTTAGAAATTGTGAGGTAAAAATGAGCCACAAAAAAACAATGTAGGGAAACTGGTTTGTACAAGTGTTTGTTATAAATGAATGGTTGAACCATGTTGTTGAAAATGAATAAGCTGTAACATTTAGGTAAGTGAGTAACTACTTTATCTTTGGCACAATGGTTGAAAATACCAGCAGTACAAGCCTTGTAATACAGACCACGTCAACTCTATCATAATGTCATGTCATTTTCTATGGGGTTCTGAAATGTATTGGTATTATTCTCCATGAAACCAGTCTTTGGGGAAAAGGCAGAAACCCCCTATCAGAGGCTTAGGGTATTTTGCTGGTGTTCAAAGAAATGACAGGGAGAGGCACCAAGGCAGAATAGGGAGGGAGCTTATTGCTCTAGTCTAAGGGAAGATAGTTAAAAAAAAAAAACAAACATGGAGAGAGTGCAATCTCAGGGAAGAACTAGGGAGAAAACAACAGAGGAAACTCCACGCAAATTAGAAGGACACTGTGGACCTACATGGAGGGTGTGGAGATGCAGAATTCAGGACCCCAGCAGCTGAGAGACTCAGTAACTAGTACCAGATTTGGAGAGTGAGGTGAGCCCAGACTGCAGCAGCACATGCCACTGGCAATAAAGCTGCGGGAAGAGCCTGGTATGAGTCTGGCTTAGAGCCCTTTGAGGGACAGTATACCTGCCAACCTAGAGGAATAAAAAGGGAGCATCCTTCTCTATCCTCGACCAACTGGTGCTGATGTCCTCTAACTAGCTTAGAGCAGGTGGGTGCCATTTTGCACATATGTAACAGCTGCACTATCTTGTGTCCATGCACCCAGCAGCCAGCCGAAAGGAGATGCCTGAGTCTGGCTGAGAGAACTAATGGGGGCTGGGTGCTCATGACTGTGGGAGCCTTGTGTGCTGGGAAGGACTGTGAAAACACTGTGGCTGCGTGTGAGGGTACAGGGTGTGGCTGTGTCTTTGGGCAGTCACTGGGGTGGCTACATACTTGGGGCTCCCCGATCCCCTGGTGAAGGTCATGGCTGGGAGATCTGTGCTCACACTGAGGACTGCACAGATCCTTAGTGTGGTTCTTGTGGGCAGCATAGATGAATATTTTATCCACTGGGGCTAGAGCCTAGGCATTGGTCTCCTTGGAGGAGAGAAGGTGAGTGTGAGACTACACCAACAGAGTTGATCAAACTTCCCCTCTGATTAAAAAAAAAGAGAGAGAAATTTACCACACCCAATTTGGAAGTCACCTTGGACTCTCCCCTCACCCTGAAGCACTGAATAGAGCTCCCTGGCCACACCCAGCAAAGGCCTCTGGGTATTCACTGAAAGAGCAGACACTCCACTAATCCACAGAGGACCAACAAAGTATCTACACAAATGCCTAAAAATAAATGCAGCAATTCAAGAAACAAGAATAAGGGAGACAACATGATGCCCCCAAATGAACACAACAACACTTCAATACTAGAATGTGAAAAGGAAGAGATTAAAGAAATGCAAGAAACAGAATTCAAAAATTTGATCAACTCAGAAGTAATCAGAAGCAAAGCAACCAACTAAAGAAATCTGTACATGACATGAAAGAAAATTTTTCTCATGAAATTGAGACTTTAAAGAGAAATCAAAATGGAATATTGGAAATGAAGAATTCAAAAGAACAAATAAAAAAATCCAGTGGAAAGGCTTAACAAAACTTAGTGAAGCAGAAGAAATAATACCCAAGTTAGAAGACAAATCTCTGAAAATTTTACAGTCAGACCAAAAAGAAGAATAAATTATAAAAATATAAAACACTGTTGGAGATCTATGATATATTTTCAAACAATCCAATGTAAAGGTCTTAGGAGTACCTGGAGGTATGGAAATAGAATGGATTAGAAGGTCTTTTTAGTGAGATAATTACAGAAAACTACCCTAATTTGGAGAAAGAACATTCAAGTACAGGAAGCACATAGAACTCCTAAAAGATATGACCAGAAAAAATTTTAACCATGACACATTATAATCAAACTCTCTACAGTAAAACATAAAGAAAAGATTCTAAAATGCACACAAGAGAAACACTAGATTACTTTAGGAGGATCTCCAATTAGACTCACAGCTGACTTCTCAACAGAAACCCTAAAGGCTAGGAGAGAATGGCGAGATATATTCCAAGTCTTAAGAGAAAAAACTGTTAACTCAAAATACTCTACCATGCAAAGCTCTCATTTATGGATGAAGGTGGAATAAAGACCTTCCATACGAACGGAAATTGAATGAATTTGTAACCACTCTTCCAGCCTTTCAGAAGATTCTTAAGGATGTGCTACACACATGAACACAAAGCATGGTCATCACTATGAAAGAAGGTGGAGGCAGAAAATCCCCCAGTAAAAGTACAAAAGAAATCCAGAGTAAACAATAGGAATATTTATGGAAAAATGGCAGTTGTTAATTATCAATCATCACCTTGAATGTAAACAGCCTCAACTCTTCGGTTAAAAAACACAGACTGCCTGAATGGATTAAAAAACAAAATCCATCTATTTGCTGCCTACAAGAAACACATCTCACCAACAAAGAGACACAGAGACTGAAAGTGAAAGGATAGAAAAAGAGATTCCATGTCAACAGAAACCAAAAAAGAGCTTAGTGTAGCCACCTTAATAACAGACAAAAACAGACTTTAACACAAAAACTGCTAAAAGAGACAGAAGGGCACCATGCAATGATTGAGGGATCAGTTCAACAAGATGATGTGACTATAATAAATGTATATGCACCTAATTACAGGGCACCTGACTATTTAAAAGAAATCTTGATGGATCTAAAGGCAGACATTGACTCCCATACAACAATAATGGGTGACTTCAGTACTCCACTTTCAGCAATGGACAGATCAACCAGACAGAAAATTAGCAAGGAAACAACAGTTAATTGACACTATAGACCAAATGGACCTAACGGATGTCTACAGAATGTTTCATCCTAGAGTTGCAGAATACACATTCTTCTCATCAGTGCATGGAACTTTCTCTAGGATAGACCATATGCTAGTCCATAAAGCAAGTCTCAGCATATTTGAAGGAATCGATATCATGCCATACATCTTCTCTGAACACAATGGAGCGAAGCTGGAGATCAACAACTCAGGAGTCTCTAGAATGTATGTAAACACTAGAGACTGAACAGCATGTTCCTAACTGAGCAGTGGCTCATAGAAGAAATCAAAAGAAAAACCAAAAAACTGTTAAGGAACAGTTTTTTTCCCCCATACTATTTGTTGAACTCTTTACTTAGTATAGAGTTAATCTTCTGTGTATAAAGTTAATTGAAAATAGATCTTAGTAAAAAAGTAATAATGAGGCCGGCGCCGCGGCTCACTAGGCTAATCCTCCGCCTAGCGGCGCCGGCACACCGGGTTTAGTCCCGGTCGGGGCGCCGGATTCTGTCCTGGTTGCCCCTCTTCCAGGCCAGCCCTCTGCTGTGGCCAGGGAGTGCAGTGGAGGATGGCCCAGGTGCTTGGGCCCTGCACCCGCATGGGAGACCAGGAAAAGCACCTGGCTCCTGGCTCCTGCCATCGGATCAGCGCGGTGCGCCGGCCGCAGCGTGCCGGCCGCGGCGGCCATTGGAGGGTGAACCAACGGCAAAGGAAGACCTTTCTCTCTGTCTGTCTCTCTCACTGTCCACTCTGCCTGTCAAAAAAAAGAAAAAAAAAAGAAAAAAAAAAGTAATAATGAGAATAGGAGAGAGAGGAAGAAGAAGGGTAGGAGTTGGGGTGGGGGTGGGTATGGTGGGAAGAATCACTATGTTCTAAAAGTTGTATTTATGAAATGCATGATGTTTGTATACCTTAAATAAAAGTTATCTGAGGAAACAAAAATTAAATAAATAAAATAAAATTATTAAAAAGAAGACATGATAATGTTATCAAAATAGAACTTGGTTACTTTCAAATTCTTTGTGACATTTTTGATATAGCATCATATTTTTTTTGTTGTTTTTGTCTAGTTTCCCTAGAAGTTCCACAGAACACAATACACTTAAGTATTTTTGCATGCTGTATTTCAGATTCATCTTTGATTTCTATTGTCTTGTCTGGGATGTTCCTACACTATGATAAATTGCAGTCGGAAGAACTATTAAATATCATCTTGTACAATTAGCTGGATACAAATGCATAGTCAAGCGAAAAGCTATTAGTAGTCACTTATGAACTTGTTAATCTTTTGACCTCCACATCCACTCATAAAGTGAAATCTAAAACGGACTGCAGTAGAATTATTTGATCAGTATCGATTAATTCATGTGTCATACTAAAGTATTTCCTGTGATTGGGACCTCATTAAAGATCTCTGCTTTGTATCAAAGCATCAACAGTCCTTCTAAGAAAGGAATGTCATTTGATTAAGACTATATTTTCTAATATAGTAATTAAAGATTTATTTACATTTGCTTTTCCAAAATTTAATCAATATATTCCTTATTTTTAAAATAAATGACAATACTTTTTTTGGGGAAGCAAAAACAACAGAGGATAACAAACAAGAGTCCTGTTTTGAGCAATGCTTTTAGTCCCCCTGAGGAAAGGGATTAATAAATAATGAATATGGTTTGTAATCCTGTATATATAACAACTCATCTCAGATTGCCTCTTCTGCTTCCTGGATCATTTTTTAAACCAGTTCATTGAGGTATGATAGACATATGAACAGCTGTACTTCCCTTGATCATTTCTTGAATGATATATCTTACAACTGAAAATCTCTATCCCCTGCATAGAAAGATGAGAGTTGAAAATTCAATGGCATATATCAAACCTGGAAAATGGTTTAAAATACGTGAGTTTATCATACAAACTGAATTTCCTATGAAAAAAAAGGCGAGATCAAAATACCCAGCACATCAAGTTCCTGGGGAGAAATGTGTCATATATAAGATAGGCAAGGTGGTTGAAAGTGGACTTCTTAACAAACTTGCCATCAATGACACATGTAATTGTCTATTAGAGTAAATCTTCCTTTGTCTTAGTTTTCTCTTACTAACTCATTGCTCTTGGATAGGATGCCATTTTTTAATAAAATAAAGATTCTAGCAGAAAAATGTCATGAATGGATACAAACTAAGTTTCCCAGATCATTTTAACTAGGCTGTTTCCTTAATAATGTAACTTAAGATAATGCATAATATAGCCAAATAAGTTAAATATAAAACAAAAAGACAATGTAGAATATAAAAGTAGTAACTTTGGTCTGCTTAATGGCATTACCAAATATTGTCACAAATATGTTATAATTATGCCTAAATTTCTACAATAAAAGAAAGCTGTGTCTCTAAATATATTTTTCCATTCTGTGAAAAATTGCTAAACTAAAGGAATATCCACTTTACCACATATTTTCACATTTCACTGGGACTATAACTAAAATAACAAAAATAAAAAAAAATTAAAAGCATCCAAAGAAGAACAGAAGAAAAACTTCCTATGTTTGATTTGTAGACAGCGTGACTGTGTCTGTAGAATTTCAATTCAATTAACATAACAAAACATATACTAGAACTAATATGTGATTTTAGTAAGATCATGAAATACAAAATTAATACAGAAAAATGAACTGTATTTCTATACACTAGTAATCTAATGTTAAAGTGAAATCATCAAGAAAATAATCCTAGGAGGTAGGTGCTATGACATGGGGGTAACACCACCACCTGCAATACTGGCATTCCATTTGGGTGCCTGTTTGAGTCCTAACTGCTCCACTATTGTTCAAGCTCCCTGCTAATGCACTTGGAATGGCAGTGGAAGATGGTCCCAGTGCTTGGGCCCCTGCACCCATGTACCAGACCTGGAAGAAATTCCTGGCTCCTGGCTTCAGAATGGGCCAGTTCCAGCTGTTGCAGCCATCTGGGGAGTGAACCAGCAAATGGAAAATCTCTCTCTCTCCCTCCCTCCCACCATTCCTCCATCTCTTTGTGACTCTGCCTTTCAGTTACACAAATACATCTTTAAAGAAAGAGAGAGAAAGTAATTCTAGTTACTTAGTTCTTAGTTCCTAAGGCTAAAGCATGTAGGGATGCATTTAACAAAAAATGTGGAACACTTGTATGATGATAAAATACTTTGCTGAGAGCATTGGAAAAGGTCTAAATTAAGTGAGAGCTATTTTATGGTCATAAATTGGAAAAGTGAATATTGTCAAAATAGAAATTCTGCAAAATGACCTGCAAATGTAACAAATCATCAAAATGCCAGCAATTTTTTTTGTGTGAAATTAACAAGTTGATTCTATAATATATGTTGAAAAAGAAAGGACTTCAAAAATCAAAATGATTTTGAAAAGCAGAAACACAGGGGCTGACGTGGTGGCTCACTTGGTTCATCCTCTGCCTGCGGCGCTGGCATCCCATATGGGCACCGGGTTCTAGTCCCAGTTGCTCCTCTTCCAGTCCAGCTCTCTGCTGTGGCCTGGGAAGGCAGTGGAGGATGGCCCAAGTGCTTGGGCCCTGCACCCGCATGGGAGACCAGGAGGAAGAACCTGGCTCCTGGCTTTGAATTGGTGCAGCGCCGGCCGCAGTAGCCATTTGGGCGGTGAACCAACGGAGGAAGACCTTTCTCTCTGTCTCTCTCTCACTGTCTGTAGCTCTACCTTTGAAAAAATAAAAAAAAAAAGATAATGAAAAAACCTGGACTTTGAAAAACTTACTCTAAAGCTATAGCAGTTAGCATTGTGGAATTGGTGTGAGCACAGGTATACAGATTGACTGAAAGAGGTTTTTGCTTTGCTTCTAAGACATTCTATCCTTAGGAATCCCTTCAAGAGAAATTAAGGCATGAGTGTATAGAATGAAATGCTTGGAAACACAACAATAGTAATGACAGTCGAAACTGAAAGTAATCCAAAGACATACTGATTGATGAAATGATACATAATATGTGATGTATCCATTTGGGGATCATTCAGTAAGTTAACAGAAATGTGAACCATCTGATATATGCTGTGATTCTTCTGAATCTTAAGACAGTATCCTGGCTCAAAGAAACTAGATGAGAAAGACTGCATATTGAATGATTCTACAAACAGAAAAATTACTGGAAAGGTATATTTAAGGAAGCAGTAATATATTAGTTAATTTTATTTTTATTATTTATTTATTTATTTATTTATTGACAGGCAGAGTGGACAGTGAGAGAGAGAGACAGAGAGAAAGGTCTTCCTTTTGCCGTTGGTTCACCCTCCAATGGCCGCCGCGGCCAGCGTGCTGTGGCCAGCACACCGTGCTGATCCGATGGCAGGAGCCAGGTGCTTATCCTGGTCTCCCATGGGGTGCAGGGCCCAAGCACTTGGGCCATCCTCCACTGCCTTCCCTGGCCACAGCAGAGAGCTGGCCTGGAAGAGGTGCAACCGGGACAGAATCCAGCGCCCTGACCGGGACTAGAACCCGGTATGCCGGCGCCGCAAAGCGGAGGATTAGCCTATTGAGCCGCGGCGCCGGCCCTAGTTATTTTTTTAAGAATTATTTTATGTATTTGAAAGACAGAGTTACAGAGAGAGGTAGAGCCAGAGAGAAAGAGGTCTTCCATCCTGCTGGTTCACTCTCCAAATGACCACAACGGGCAGAATTGAGCTGATCCGAAGCCAGGAGCCAGGAGTTTCTTCCAGGTCTTCCATGTGGGTTCAAGGGCCCAAGGAGTTGGGCCATCTTCTACTGCTTTCCTAGGCCATAGCAGAGAGCTGGATTGAAAGCAGAGCAGCCAGGACTCAAACCGGTGCCCATATGGGATGCCAGCTCTGCAGGCTAGGGCTTTAACCCACTGAGCCACAGTGCCAGCCCCAATATATTAGTTATTGTCTGCAGCTGAAGGTTGAAATTGGTATTAACTACTAAGGAACACTAAAACTACAAAACTGTACATTTACAGTGAGTGAATTTTAGACTATGTAAATTATATCTCAATTTCTATAAAAACCAAAGTTTAAAAAAATACAACAGAAATATTTGTTAAGTATCAGAAAAGTTAATAAGTGAGATTTAAAGCAAGAAAATGCCATGAGACCTACAGAAAACAAGATAAAAAGGTAGATAGAAAGTCGCTCAGAGCAATCTGTTTATAAATATGAATGGATTAGCACTTGAATTAAATGACATGGTTTGTAAGCTGGATACAAAATTATACCCAAATACATCTTTTGCACACAATAAGCAAGCTTCAGTGTTAAAGACATAGATAGCTTCAATACAGAAGGATAGAAAACAGCTATCCCATGTAAATACTAATCATAAAAGAGTGGAGGGACTGGCGCTGTGGCACAGCAGGTTGAAGCCCTGGCCTGCAGTGCTGGCATCCCATACGGCCACCGGTTCAAGTCTTGGCTGCTCCACTTCCAATCTAGCTCTCTGCCATGGCCCGAGAAAGCAGCAGAGGATGGACCAAGTGCTTTGGGCCCTGCATCCATGCGGGAGACCTGGCTCAGGGTCCCAGCTGCTCCTCTTCCAATCCAGCTCCCTGTTAATGTGCCTAGGGAAGCAGCAGAGCATAGCCCAAATCCTTGGAGACATGGGAGACCTGGAAAAAATTCTTGGCTCCTGGCTTTGGGCTGGCCATTTGGAGAGTGAACCAGTGGATGGAAAACCTCTCTCTGTCTCCACCTCTCTCTGTCACTCTGCCTTTCAAATAAATAAAATGTCTTTAAAAAAAGAGAGAGTAGAGTTACTTATATATTTGAAAATTAACTCTCGACAAAATATAGAGTTAGATATGAAGAATTAAATTTCATATTAATAAAGTTTTCACTAAAGAGGATATAATAATCATAAATGTATGCACATATAACAATAGATCCCAAAATACATGAAATAAACAGTGACAAAACTGAAATGAAAAACAGAGCATTTGACAATATACTTCTCTTTAGTATTTTATAAAACAGTTGGAAAATGAGTAAACACGTAGATTTAAAATCACGACCAATCTGCTGGACTCACTGACATTTAGAACTCTTCCCCCTAACAATAGCAGCTACACATTCACTCAAGTCAGACAACACTCATCACTCAACTGAAAAAGCCTAACTGGAGCCAGCATTGTGGTGCAGTGGATTAAGCCATAGCCTGCAGCACTGGCATCCTCCTGCCTGGAGGTTCAAGTCCTAGCTGCTCCGCTGCCCATCCAAGACCCTGCTGATGCCCCCGGGAAAGCAGCAGCTGGTGGCTCATTACCTGGGTCCTTGACAAGTAAGTAGGAGATCTAGATGGATTTCCAGGCTCCCAGCTTCAGCCTTGAATAGCCCTGGCCATTGAGGGCATTTGGGGAGTGAACCCATGATTAGAATATCCTTCTCCTCCTCCCTCTCTTTCTCAGTAACTCTGCCTTTCAAATAAATAAGTAAATCTTTTTAAAAATTAAAAATAAGTAATTTAAATTACTGTTATCAAAGGATGCATTTAACCAAAACAAAACACAACTGGACATCAAAAACCTGAGGAATGAAAAATTGAGAAATCCCCAGATTTTAATTAAACATCACACTTCCAAATACCAATTAGTCGAAAAGGAAATCATGATGGATAAAGGAAAGTTTCTTAACTGAATGTAAATGAAAACATATTTATGGATTGTAGATAAAGAAGAGTTATTCAGGAGGAAATTCACAGCCTTTAAAACGCTATCATTTCAACCTTTCTCTGTCTCTCTCTCTCACTGTCCATTCTGCCTCTCAAAAAAATGCTATCATTTCAGTATACATCAAAATTATTTGACAAAATCCAACATCTTGCCACAAAATATATATAAATTATATAGCAATGAAAGGAAATCTTCTGGGACTAGCATTGTGGCCTAGCAAGCAAAGCTGCTGCCTTCAATGCCGGCATCCCATATGGGCGCTGGTTCATGTTCTGGCTGCTCCACTTCTGATCCAGCTCTCTGCTGTGGCCTGGGAAAGGCAGTGGAAAATGGCCTAAGTCCTTGGGCCCCTGCACCCACATGGGAGACCTGGAAGAAGCTCCTGGTTTCCTGGCTTTGGCTGGGCTCATCCCTGGTCGATGCAGTCATCTGAGGAGTGAACCAGTGGATGGAAGATCTCTCTCTCTCTCTCTCTCTCTCTCTCTCTCTCTTTTTCTCTGTAACTTTGGCTTTCAAATAAATAAATAATTTTTTTTAAAAAAAGGAAATCTCCTCAGATTTGTAGATGGCACATGTGAAAAGCTACCCTTAAATTCAAGAGTTAAAGACAGTGCCTGTTCCCTAAGATTTTGAGCAAGGAAACAGTACCAGCTCATTGGCCACTGCAATTAACTTAAAACAAATGAAATATATATAAGCAGGAAAGTAAAAGAAAAACTGTCTTTATTCTCAGTTGGCAGTATCTGGTATGTTGAAAATGCTGAGAAGTCTGGAAACACTAAGACACTGGAAATATTAAATGAACTTTGTAAAGTTTCAGGTTCAAAGATCAATATATCAACTGTATTTCTGTAAATGAGAAAACTATTCATTTCAAACTAGTGTCAAAAGTAAAATTAATAAGTTCAAAATAAAATAATAAAATAAGTACAAAACGTGTAGATTAAAAATGCTACAATATTGCTAAAAAAAAAGAATGGGAATTTGCGTAAGTGGAATGATAGACCATACCAAATATTAGAAGTATCAATATGTGAAATCTAGCCACAGTGATCCACAAGGGGAAAAAACTAACTACAATGCAATCCTTTTTTTTACAGGCAGAGTTAGACAGTAAGAGAGCGACAGAGAGAAAGGTCTTCCTTCTGTTGATTTACCACCCAAATGGCCGCCACGGCCAGCGCACTGCGCTGATCCGAAGCCAGGAGCCAGGTGCTTCCTCCTGGTCTCCCATGGGGTGCAGGGTCCAAGCACTTTGGCCATCCTCCACTGCCTTCCTAGGCCACAGCAGAGAGCTGGAGTGGCAAAGGAGCAACTGCGACAGAACCGGCACCCCAACCGGGACTAGAACCCAGGGTGCTGGCGCCACAGGCGGAGGATTAGCCTAGTGAGCTGCAGTGCCAGCCACAATGCAATCCTTTTAAATATTGTAGAGACCTTCCTTACTGTAGAAAAATGACAATCTAGTTCAACAGTTTATATGGAAATTCAATGGAGTTATAATAGTGAAACAATTTTGAAATGAAAAATAAACTTGAAGGACTTGTATTACCTAAAATTAAATTTAAATTAAAATTACAATTAAAGCTACAGTACTCGGCAGTGCATTTTGGTATAAGTACAAAAATACAAATTATTTTAAACAGAAAGTCCAGAAAGAAAGTCTTTAAAACTAATAGTTTTTTAGTAAAGATGCCAAGAATATCCATTATAGATAAGATAGTCTTTTCAACTAACAGTGCTAGAATGACTGGTTTTAAATATGCAACAAAATTTTAAAAACATTATTTTACCTAATTCATAATGTTAGCCTTAAATGAAGCACAGAATGGAATGTAAGAGCTAAAATGTTAAGAAGATTTAAAAAATGTTATTGGAGAAAATCTTATGACCTATAATTTAGACAAAGATTTCTTAGATGTGACAATAAAGGGATGATTTATAAAACAGAAAAAGAAATTGTACTACATGGAAATTACAAATTTTGGCCTGCAATAGGCATCATTAAGAAAATGATAGGGGAGAGCATTTGGCCTGGTGGATAAGATCCTAGTTAGGACCCCCACACCCAATATTGAAGAGCCTGGTTTCGAATCTCAGATCTCCTTCTAATTCAAGCTTCCAGTTAATGTACACCCCCAGGGAGGGAGCAGGTGATAACTCCAGCACTTAGGTCTCTGTCCCTTTAGTGGCGAAACTGGATTCAGATCCCAGCTCCTGGCTTTGGCCTGCTCCAGCCTTAACAACTGTGGACATTTGGTGTGTGCAGGCCAGGGAAAGGATGATCTTCGTCTGTCTTTCTCCCTGTCTCTGCCTCTCAAATAAATAATGAAAAATAATATTTAAAAAGAGAAAATACACAGGGCATGAACAAGGAGAAAATAATTTCAAAACATAACTTATAAAGGACTTGTATTCATTCTCTCTACCAATTGAAAAGATGTTACAACTAAGTAAGAAAAATTACAAAGTATTGGGCTAGAATATGGAAAAAAAGATTTGGTACAGATATCTCACCAAATCACAATGAGATACCAGAATTCCCAAATTAAGGTTATAATAATAATAAAAAATGGGCCGGCACCGCGGCTCAATAGGCTAATCTTCCGCCTGCGGCGCTGGCACCCCAGGTTCTAGTCCCGGTCGGGGCTCCGGTCCTGTCCCGGCTGCCCCTCTTCCAGTCCAGCTCTCTGCTGTGGCCCGGGAAGGCAGTGGAGGATGGCCCAGGTCCTTGGGCCCTGCACCCCATGGGAGACTAGGAGAAGCACCTGGCTCCTGGCTTTGGATCAGCGCGGTGCGCTGGCTGCAGCAGCCATTGGGGGGTTAACCAATAGCAAAGGGAGACCTTTCTCTCTGTCTCTCTCTCTCACTGTCCACTCTGCCTGTCAAAAAAAATAATAATAAAAAATGATGGATGACACGAGGTAACTGTATTTTTTTTTATGACAGGCAGAGTGGACAGTGAGAGAGAGACAGAGAGAAAGGTCTTCCTTTGTTGTTGGTTCACCTTCCAATTGCCGCCGCGGCCGGCATGCTGCGGCCGGCACACCGCGCTGATCCGATGGCAGGAGCCAAGTACTTATCCTGGTCTCGCATGGGGTGCAGGGCCCAAGCACTTGGGCCATCCTCCACTGCACTCCCTGGCCATAGCAGAGAGCTGGCCTGGAAGAGGGGCAACCGGGACAGAATCCGGTGCCCCGACCGGGACTAGAACAAGGTAACAGTATTAACTAAAATAGAAAGCTTATGGGTCTCTGATAGGAATATAAAAGGAATAGCCAATTCGGAAAAAAAAATATGGACAGGTGTTTAAAAGTTATCTGTTATAATCCAGCCATTTCTGCCCTAGGAATCTACTCCAGAGAATCTTCCCCAAAGCTTTGCATGTGAGTTTTCATATTAGTACTGTTCTAAAAACACAAAAATAATCCATATCTTCCTCAACTAAATAAGAGATATGTGATATTTATATAAACAAAAAATTATTTGCAATAAAAAGTGACAACCACTGATTCATCAAAGTGACAGAAGCTATGCACAATCTTCCATTGCATGGCTTCATTTGTAGTAGACTTCCAAAAAGATGTGTCCACAGAGACAGAAAACAGGCTGGTGACTGTGACTCCAGGAGTGTGACAGAAATTTGTGGGAAATGTTCTACAAATGTTTTGTGGAACACAATGTCATCAAGATGGCAGAATACCAGAAACCCAGGTCAAGTCCCTCCATAGAAACATTGACTTAACCACTTTCCATGGATAAGAATTCCATCACAAGAATTCTAGAAGCCAAGGGACAGGCTCCAGCACTCCAGTAGACCATAACAATGGAGAAAAACAGCATTCAAAATGATAACAATAGTTCTGCTTTGTTCCTCTCCCAGGTCAACCCAGGGTAGCAATGACAAAGGTTGCTCTGCCCACAATTTCTGCAATGAGGGAGGGACTGAGGTTCACCCTCATCCCAGGGACCTTCCCAAGCAGCTTCTTTCATCTTGCTTCACGGGGAACACTGAGGGAAATGGCGTGGGAAGACGACCCACACCCGCTAGAAGTACAGGCTTCGTCCTTTCCCAATTACCGAGCCCTGTCACTCCCCAGTCCTGCCCAGCTGTGGACCCCATCCATCCCTTCCTTCCCACGTTCAGGTGCCACCAGCCAGATGCCTTGGAAACCAGGCTGTCCTGAGTGGTGAAGCTCTTTCCATGAAAAAAAAAAAAGTCCTTAACAACTGGATATTCTTCAAATGTGCAGGCCATCTCAAGGATAGAACGATTACAAATAATCCTGGGAACATGACACCAGCAAAGGAAACTAACGAAATTTCAGCGACTCACCTTAAAGAGAGGGTGATAAATGTCTGAAAAAGAATTTTAAATGATTCTCTAAAATCACTTCAGTGAAAGACAAGACAGTATAAACAGAAACTTAAGTAACTAAATTTGAACAAAACAAGTTCAATAAAGAAGCAGATATAATAAAAAAAATTGTACAGCTGAGGAAAAATACAATAGGAAGACTCAATGCAAGGTAAAATCAAGTCAGAGAGTGGACGAAATAAAAAACTGGGGATTGGTAATTATTCAATTTAAGTAGCAAAATGAATAATAATAAAAAAAAAAGCAGAAGAAAATCTACAGACTTATAGAGCACCATTATGTGAAATAAAAAAATGCATCATAGGTGTTCTAAAAGGAGAAGACAGACGGAAGGGGCCGAAAGCTTTCTAAAGAAATAATGGATGAGAACTTCCCAAAATTGAGAAAGGAAAGAGATAATCGGGTTCATGAAGCCCCAGAAAATCCAAACTGGTTAACTCGTACACCATCTATACTGTGACACAATTTAATGAAACCGTGAAAAGCCAGAGATAACGAGAGAATCTTAAAAACAACAATTCGGCACAAGCAATAGTTACAATAGTTTAGAAACAATAGTTTCTGATAGTTTACAATATCTGTAAACTATCAGAAAATAAACTTTTCAGGCAAGAGAGAGTGTAGTAATACATTAAAAGTAATAAAAGTTAAAACCAGCACAGGTAATCAAGAATATTATACTTAGCAAAATTGTTCTTCCAAAAATGAAAAAGAGAGAAGGATGTTCTTTGATAAACAAAAATTTTTGGAATTTGCTATTATTGGACCTATCCTACAAGAAGTATTATAGGAAATTCTATATGCTTAAATGATTAGACACTATTTATCCTATTTAACACCCTGAATATACGATTGTGGAGATTTTTCTTGTAATGTAAATTGACAGAGAAATACAAAATATTGTAGTACTGAAATGGTGGTAGATAAACCACTTTTAATTTTAGTATAAAAGTTAAAAGAAAATCTATTAATGACATCTAAAATTGTTAATAGATTCACAATATAGAAACAATGTGTCCCAGTGATAATACAGATCATGGGTGGAGGGAGGAAAAGTACATGGTTTTCATAGATAATTAAAGAAAAATTTAGGCATGACTAGTGTCTGCTAATACTAACTGATAGAATAAAAAAGGGAGAGAACGATCCATCATGGGACGTGGGATACACAGCAGACTCATAGAATGGCAGATGTCCTAAACAGCACTCTGGCCTCAGAATCAGCCCTTAAGGCATTCGGATCTGGCTGAAGAGCCCATGAGAATATTTCAGGCATGGAAAGCCAAGACACTCTGGAAGGAAAAAAAAAAAAAAAAAACACCTAAATGAAAGATCTCTATGAGTGAGATCCCAGTAGAAAGAACGGGCCATCAAAGAAGGAGGTACCTTTCTCTGAAGGGAGGAGAGAACTTCCACTTTGACTATGACCTTGTCAAAATAAGATCGAAGTTGGCAAACTCAAAAGGCTTCCATAGTCTTGGCAACTCATGACTTGAGCCTTGAGGTTACTGACGCGATAAACAAGAGTGTCAATTTGTTAAGTCAACAACAGGAGTCACTGTGCACTTACTCCTCATGTAGGATCACTGTCCTTAATGTGTTATTCAATGTGAATTAATGCTGTAATTAGTACTGAAACAGTATTTTACACTTTATGTTCTGTGTGGGTGCAAACTGATGAAATCTTTACTTCATATATACTAAATTGATCTTCTGTATATAAAGAGAATTAAAAATGAATCTTGATGTGAATGGAATTTGAGAGGGAGCGGGAGATGGGAGGGTTGCGAGTGGGAGGGAAGTTATGGGGGGGGGGGAGCCACTGTAATCCAAAAGCTGTACTTTGGAAATTTATATTTATTAAATAAAAGTAAAAAAAATTAAAGAAAAATTTCTATCAATTGAAAGAGATTCAATGTCAACTCACAGTAACCATCAAAATTCTACAGGAGGTATGCAAGTGCAATGTGTGGAAAAATATATTCCACAGAAATTATAGCAAAAATGACTATACCTACATCAGATAAAATAGACTTTAATTCAAAAATGTCATGAGAGATAAAGAATGAAGAAATCGAAAAATTCCAAGAAATAGACAAACTGTTAGAACAGAATTAGAAAGGCAAAAGAAAGTTGAAATGGCCAATAGAGAATAAGATTGAATCTCTTGTCAATAACTTGCTGATACAACTTGCAATATGATCCAGCAATTCCACTATTGGGTATATACCCAAAAGAATTCAACACAATGTATCTAAGCGATATCCCCACCACCTTAATAGCAGCATGGTTCACAATAGCCACAATCTGGAATTAGCCAAGGTGTCTATCATCAGATGAGTGGATAAAGAAAATGTGGTTTATATACAAAATGGAATACTATTCAGCTGTTAAAAAAATGAAATTCTACCATTTGCAGCAAAACAGAAGCAAATGGAAGGCATCACGTTGAGTGAAATAAGCTGGATCCAAAACGATAAGTATTGTATGCTCTCCCTTATATGCAGGAGCTAAAATTTAAAAACAAAAACAAAACAAAACAAAACAAAAACCCACAAAGAAACAAAAAGAAATGTCTATGTGTATCAGTATTGTTGCAAATAACGTGTTGTAAATCTTCATTTTTTAAATTTTTTTAACTTTTATTTAATGAATATAAATTTCCAAAGTACAGAATATTCATTACAATGGCTTCCCCCCCCATAACGTCCCTCCAACCCACAACCCTCCCCTTATTCATTCCCTCTCCCCTTCCATTCACATCAAGATTCATTTACGATTCTCTTTATATACAGAAGATCAGTTTAGCATTTAGTAAATCTTCATTTTATACCTTTGTGAAATCAATGATTAAGAATGTTTATACCGACCAGCGCTGTGGCTCACGTGGCTAATCCTCCACCTGCGGCGCCGGTACCCCAGGTTCTAGTCCCGGTCGGGGCGCCGGATTCTGTCCCAGTTGCTCCTCTTCCATTCCAGCTCTCTGCTGTGGCCCGGGAAGGCAGTGGAGGATGGCCCAAATGCTTGGGCCCTGCACCCGCATGGGCAACAGGAGAAGCACCTGGCTCCTGCCTTCGGATCCGCACACTGCACTGGCCTCAGTGCGCCAGCCGTAGCGGCCATTTTGGGGGTGAACCAATGAAAGGAAGACCTTTCTCTCTGTCTCTCTCTCTTATTGTCTAACTTTGCCTGTCAAAAAAAAAAAAAAAAAAAAAAAGAATGTTTATACTACCCTAGGTTTAATGCTCTGTGGTTACTTTAAAATTTACTGTTTATGGATGAAAGGGTCATTTTCCCATTAAATTATTGTTTATAGCCATTGTCTACATTCCCACTAAGCTAGGGTATTTTTGGTTTTTATTTGTTAAACTTCTTATTTGGTTAAGTATTAAGCCTTTTTACTGTAATGTAAATCTAAAATATGGTACCTCAAATGCTAAAAAGAAAAAAAGAGAAAGAAGGAGAGTGGGAGGGAGGAAGAGAATATCATTAGATTCTTAGAACTGCATGTACAAGGGCGGTTGAATATGTTAAAAAAAACTTATTAAAACTGTTACAAAAATGTCTTTAAAAAGTAAACAATAGCAACAAATAAACAACTTTGCTAAACAGAAACACCCAGGACCAGATGGCTAGGTAGGTGAATTCTAACAATATACTAATAATAAATGAGTGTCAGTATATTTAAACTCCTCAAAGTAGGGAACATAATACTTCCAAACTCTTTTATGAGGTCAGCTTTACCTTGAAAACAAAGTAAGGCATATACACCACAATTACAAAACTCCATCCCTCGTAAACAGGGATGTAGAAATCATCAGGAAGATATTAGCAGAACAAATGTAATAGCATATCAAAATTATCATATTCCATGATAAAGTAGGATTCACTGCTAGGATGCTAGGATTGTTCAACATAAGTAAATCAATGTGATAATACAAAAATAGCAAAATGAAGGAAAATAATCACATATTATCTCAAAAGATAGCCCCCCAGAAAAATATTTGACAAAATTCAACACCCTTTCATGACCCTCAACTATTAAGTATAAATTCATTAGAGGAGAAATTTGCCTCAATGCAATAATGTTCATGTATGAAAACCACACAACTAAAATCATCCACAACAGCAAAATAACTAAAAGCTTTGATCTAGCATCTGAAACAGAGCAAGGATGTGTTCTCTCATGGTACACATTCAACATAATACTAGAAGTTTTGTAAGGAAGCAAAAGCTATTCAATGTGGATGAGACATGAAATTATCTGATGTGCTGATGACATGATCTTATGTGTGGAAACATGAAAGCCTCCAACACAAAACAGAAAAAATTCAAGAACAAAATTCAGCAATGTTGCAGGATACGTAATCAACACACACAAAAAATCAGTTACATTTCTCCACACCAACAATGAGCTATCTGAAAATGAATTAGGAAAAGCAGTACAATTCACAATAGTATCAAGAAGAACACCACCACTGTGCCGGCCCCCTGCCATGAACTTTTTAATGTTTCCTTGTATATTGCATCACCAACTGAATGCTCACAGAGTTTGGATTGGTTTCTAGGGGAAACCTACTAAAGAGTATGAAACATTCAGCCTTTTTTATTATTGATTAGAATATAAATTTTAAATGTAATAGTTTATTAATTGCTTGAGGTGTGAATTTTCATGCAAAAAGCAGAAAAATGTCATTGAGCGCATCCCTCTCATTTCTGTAGGAGCCATTCATGGGCTGACTCACTGAAGTGAAATATTTGTCTACGATGCACAGCCTCAGTGCTTGCTCTGGCAAGGCGTAGGCCAATGGTTTATGTCAGAGACAACAGAATTATTTGATGAGGAATCCTCCCATACATTACTTTAGGAGCATAATGTTTGCTATTAACCTTGCAATTGTTGTTAATACTATTCCCAGCATACATGTGACATATTTACTATAAGGATATAATTTACGTGATGCCTGAGAATTGCTGCTCTCTTCCTTGCCTTTGGCAAAAGCAATAGTAATTTATTGTCCAAACATTGTATTATGATTGTTCTGAAATAACTCAATTGGTTTGCCAAAGAGGTTATTGTGCTATGTTTGAAAATTAAGCAGAAGTTCATGCCCCAAATTGGCAGAGATGTGTAACCTCAAAAGCTCTTGGGCAAGTTAAAAAATCATTAATCCAGTGAAATCTCATTTAGAGAGATTTTCATCTTCATAATTTGTATCATATGTTTCTGTTTTGGCTGCTTGTACAAAGTCAGCACACTTGCTAATTCATTTATCTGGGAATATACAGATTTACCTTCTACATTTGTAACACAGTTTGGTTCATTATTTGAGTTATAATTTTATTGGTGATTGCATCATTACTTTTATAAGGGTTTCTTTTGAACTTTCACTTCATTTTTGCATGAATTGTGGGTAAAACTCCCAGGATAGTAAGAATGCCAACTACATACTTGAAACATATATGAATGTTGTTACATACACATAACATGAAAATATTAGCTGAGAGGGAATTTAGCATGTCCTGCGACAAAATGATCAATGCAGTCTTTTGAACATTGGTATTTGCTTTCCAAAGGATGGATCATTAATAGTATATGGAATATGTATGAGCAATTAATCTTACCTGTAAAATGCATGCAATGTATTTTAACTAAACTATTTAATTGTGGTTTCATCTGGAGCCACCAGACGTCTTGTTGATATTTAATAGACCACAAAGATTGACTAGTCGTCCATGGTTTCTACTTTGGGAAATAACGCATTAAGAGTGTCATCGCTTACTTTTTCTCCAAACACTTACTAAAAGTGATCACCTGTCCGAGGATCTGTGAGGTTCCTTCCCGTGTAGGAGTAGAGAGTAACTAAAGTGAGCAGTCCACGGTGATAACTATGATTCTATGCTAATAAAAATGAAAACGTAAATTATTCACAAACAGAGGTCATTTATCACTTTATCACTTCTGAGGCACAAAGAAGTGCTTCTAACTGAATGAAATGATCTGGCAATGGCTCTGGAGTCAAAATGGAGAAAGAGTACCATAGACAATACATCCTGCCACTTGGGAAACATGGCAAATGGACCAGCAATGAGCTCAGTCCACTGAGGATAAAAAGTAATAAACACATTAAATATCACAGACACACCACCACAAATACATGTACGCAGCAGTGTTTTTAAAAGCAAACATTGTGTTGTAGAGGTTCTATTTAGAAATAATAGACTGAGAATTAATAAATCAAAAATTTCTTAAAGCATATGAAAACTGAGTTTACAACTCAGCCTAAAAATGCTTTCTTTAACAATGTTGTAGGCTTCCAAAATCCAACTCAGTCTACCCCCAGTTTTCATCACCAGCACCTTTCATGCTCCAAACTTGACACGCGCATGTCAGAGAATATTTTGAAATGATGACATGATAATAGAGACATCAACCATTAATCTCAGGGCCACATCTATGACCAAACACTGCCAAAGTTCTCTTTTGTCCTAGAACACTCAGATTTCTATATTTTATATTAATACATTTAATATTTTAATATTAAAAAGCCTATTCTTTCATTACATTATCATCTCATGTCATGAGGTGTACTAGTCTCCAAACCTGCCATTGTTCTGTCTACATTTAAATACAGTATAGCCAATTTAAATACATTTCTTATTGAAAAATATTTATTTGAAATCAGAGTTACAGAGAAAGATGGAGAGAGAGGGAGAGAGAGCTCTTCCATCTGCGGGTTCACTCCTCAGATGGCCACAACAGCCTGGGTTGAGCCAGGCTGAAGCCAGAAGCCAGGAGTTCCATCCAGGTCTCCCACGTGGATGCAAGGGCCCTAGCACTTGGGCCATCCTCCACTGACTTCCTAGGTGCATTAGCAGGGAGCTGGATCAGAAGTGGAGCAGCCAGGATATGAACCAGCGCCCATAAGAGATGCTGGTGTCACAAGTAGTGGCTGGCTGTATCTGCTAAACCACAATGGTGGTCCCTAAATATGCTTCTGACTTTAACCTGAAAAATACTGAATGATCTCCAAATGTATTGATTGGTTAAACTTGCTAGAGAAGAAGATTCCCAATCCTTTCCAGACATCTGCGTATACCACAGGTGTTCCTAAAGGGGCTGAAGAGTAATCCAGTAAAACAAGGGGCAAACAGGAATTTAATTAAGAAAAAATGAAACTTCACTCATATCAGAAAATTCATTGTGTTAAATGAGGTTAACTGAAATTTAACTGTCATAGACTGTCAGATTTTTCCCAACACATTATTATTTCAAATGATCCATTGCTTTTCCAAAATCTCCCAACATTTCCACGTGGAACAACTCTTACGCATTAAATTCATTATGAATGTTTTCAATGTGATCCACCTTGTCTTTCCAACTTCTCTTAAGATCATCTTCTTCTCGGCTGCAAGAATTTCCATCAAGCCCTAGTTGTCACCGGCTGTCTCCGAAAAAATGCCTTGTCCTGTCTGTATCTTTCAGAGCGTGACTCAAAACATTTCTCCTGTGCAGAAAACCCTCACACACTTTATTTCCCTATTTAATATCTACGCTCCCTCAGTGACCCCAGAGAAGGACGCTTTCTGTATAATTTTACTAGCTTTGCATTTCACTGCTTTGCCTGGTCACCTGAATCAATCTGTAGCTGCCTCTTCCCTGCAGAGCAAAAGATTCAAACATTCCAATATGGAAATAAAGCTTTTGTCTCCAGTGATCCGAGCAGGTAATTCATAGATTCTCTTTTTAGGTAGAAGGCTTCAACCTGCCTCCCCACCTCCCAGAAGACTGCTACCTTAGTTATTATCTGTAACCTGATGACTTCTGGGCATTTAGGCTATCTTTTTTCTAAATGCCCTGTCTTTAAAGACACACTGTTCCCAAATCTGTGTTTATAGAGATCCTAGGAGTTTTGTTTTAGCTAACTTTGCAGTGATTGCTGTGGAAGGAAGACTCCCTACAATAGTATTTTAAGAAAAAGATAGATATATATGCATGTGTGAGCTGGTTTCACACCCAAGCCTATATAACATCTTACGTGTTCCCATCATTTTCTATTCTCTCTTAAACTGTTAGAAATCGAAATAATTTCTAGGTAGGTAATGGTGAACAAACACCCAATTTAACCCATGCTGCAGTATGTAAAAATACTCATTGAATAGGGCTTACAAGACTTAGCTGAGAAAATGATGAATGAGAGTATTCAGATTGATGCTGCCCTCTCAAGACCAGATACTTGAACCTGGGAATTTTAACCTCCCTGAACCTCTGTTTTAGCTTCAAGGGCATGACTTACTCACAATCCTGCACCTATAATTCAATCAGGCCCTTTTCCCAGACATCTGCATACACCGTAGAGAATTCCAAAGTAGCAGAAAGGTAATCTTTTTAAAAAAGGACAGGGATCAGCCTTGTGGAGCAGTGGGTTAAGTTGCTGCTTGCCACATCAGAGTGCTGGTTAGAGTCCTGGCTGCTCTGCTTCCAATCCAGCTCCCTGCTAACGCACCTGAGAAAACTGCAGAACATGACCCAAGTACTTGGGCCGCTACCACCCATGTGGGAGACCCAGATGGCTTCCTGGGTCCTGGTTTCAATCTGGCCTGGCCCTGGTCAGTGGGATTATTTAAGGGGTGAAGCAGCAGATGAAAATCTCCCTTTATGTCTCTTCCACCCCAGCCCTTTCTCTCTGTTACTCTGCCTTTCAAATAAATAAATCTTTTTTTTTTCAAAGAACAGATAAGAAGATTTTTAAAAGGAGTGTAATCATATGCATGCAAAAAAATTACACTGGGATATCAAATGGACAGATTCAAATGTCCTTTTCTTGGGTATTGTTAAACATATTACATTGCTATTAGTGTATCTTTTCACACCACTAGAATTAAGCCATTATTTCTAGAAATTCAAATGATTATGAAATAACTAAAAATAATCCTTCATTTACAGTTACAAAGGCTACCCTTTGGTATGGAAAACACACATTTCAGGAAATCACAGCAGAATACCAAAAGGAAGCTTTTGAGATGTCTCTGGTTAGAAGATGATGGAAGAAAAATACTCTGTTTTAACCCCTTGAGATTGAACCAGGTGCAGTCACTCAAAGCATGAACTGACTTAACTTATATAACTAGAGCTGTGCAATATAAATTTCTGTGATTTTATGTCAGCAACCAGCAGCAGCACAGCAGGGATTTCCATCAGTCTTAAAAGTATTTTTATCAGGTGATACTTTGCTTATGGACAAAATGAATGCATCTAAAATACAGCTTTGTTCAAATAATCGAGTCTGCATGATAGGGATTTAAATATCATTAACACACATTATGAATTTCACTCATTTTTATGCATAAACATTAATAATATATTATATTCTCACAGGTCTCTTAACGTTACAGATATGCAACCCAACATTCAGTGTCTAGTGGGAAACAACTCAGATTATCAATTTTCAAGAAAATAATATCCCAATTAAATCAGACACATTTGTAATGATAGGGAGAGTTAAAAATTGGGAGAATCTGAATAATAGTAACGGTAATGAAATTGAACATGTTGTTTTTTTGACAGGAAAATTCTTCTAGGACAGGGTGTTAAATTCCTCAGCAGTCTTGTTTTCTCTTTTATAAAAATCCATCTTCGCTTCCCAGGCCCATCGCACTCTGTTTCCCCCTGTAAGTCAGTTCTTCTCTTTGCTTTCCAGGCTTTCTCCCAAATGCCAATTTTCCCTCTCGTTCACTCCCACTTGTATTTTTACTGTCAGATGCTTCTTCACACCAATGCCAAGATATATTTTTTTGAAACATCAGATTTTTACAGACTCCCATTTTCCTTATACCTGCTACTCCTTTCTCCATTTTTTTTAACCATCTTATTCAATCCACCTTTATCGCTGAATGTTTTATTTCTTTGTCATTTTATTTTCCTAAAATTTTGCTTTGTCTTCCTTTGCACAGATCTATCAAGGCTGGAGCACCTCTCTCTCGGGTTCCATCTTCAGAAATCAGGAGTGGCCATGGAACTTGCTTTAAGGAAAAAAATAGAGTGAAACCAAATAACACATGGCCTGCCAGTCTGATGCTTCTCAAGAGAGAATATATGTTTCCCCATAAAGGCACAGAGAGCACAGCCAACTGTGGATCCACAAATGAGAATGATGTGGATTAAGGACTCCTAGCAACACATACCGGACACTGATTGAGTGAAAAATAAACCTTTTTGCTTATAGTCCACTTGGATTTATGGCTGCTTTTGTCACCACATCTTAACAGAAATTGATTCCTTGCAAGGGGATTCCGCCATGATGAACAAATAAACAGGTCAGGGCAGGGTGTGGAAGAGTGAGGACACAGCTCTCAGAAGTGTTGGCAGAACAAGAGAAGATCACTGACTTAAATATCCCGAGCTCTTGGAGAAGACGTTCAACATACGTGGGAACAGCACCCCTAGGTTGACAGCAGTGGTATTTGGCAAGACGTTCCCAGAAAGAAGTGAGCACAAGAGAGACCTGGAGACCTTGCCAGCAAGAAGGAAGCTGACGAGATCTGAAAGAGGAAACTTCTCCTCAGCCCCCTGCAGGGAGTGATAAAGTTGAGACAGCTTTAGGAAAACAGAAGCTGATTAAAACAGCTTTTGCAAAGAAAAAGTAGGATACAAAAAAAACAAGAAAAATAAGGTATGGGTTCATAGCTGTTATTAAATACTCTCAATTGATTATATTGCCTCAGGACAAGAATATAACTCATTTACATTGTTTAGATCCCAGGAAAGATGGAGGCAACCTGGAGAAACGTGAAGACGCGGATGTGACACACAGTCATCTTTTTCCATCACAAAAGACGACCAGAGGGAGATGCAGGAGTAAGGGTGACGGTCTTCCACTGACACAGAAGTGTCAAGAAACAAGATGAAATGTGGCTGTAGTGTTTACTGGACAAGGTTTTTGACTGCAATCAGATGGTTAAGAAACCTCATGGTTGAAGTCCATTGCCAAAAGGGCAGACCAAGAACAGTGAATCGGTAGGATGTGAGACAATGCAAGAGCCTCGTTGAAGCTGTTGTTCATCTTTGCATGGAAAGTATACTGAGAAAACATAACACCCTCAGAGGGGGCAGATTGGCAAATGTCTCCATCAGAGGAAGCAGAAGAGAACATGGACGCAGACTACTGCAAAGGGACTATGAAAAACAATGGGAAATGGAGCAGCAGAGAACAACAGAGAGGATTACACTGCCGTTCCCACACCTCTCAGAGCTGGACTCCCTCCAGCAGGAGGTGGGAATACCTGCAAACCAGGGTCTGCTGGTCCCATTCTCTCCTCTATGGGAACATTCTGGTATTCTGTTCCCGATTCATCAACGTATAGGATGGGAACAGTGCAAGAAAGTCATTCTGGGTTCTAGGTCTCTAGATCCACATAGGCATGTGAGGAACTAATGTCAGTTACTTTTCTACTTCCTGGAGAAGAAACAATAAGATTAAACCAGACACTCCAAACACTGACCAATCTGTATGGAACAATGGAACATTAGGGTTAATTCCCTTGACTGGGGCCTGAGCATACTGGAATGGGGAAGAGATTTGAGCTGAATACTTTTTATCCCAAAGAACTGACTCTGATAAGCATAAGGCACATTCCCCAATATTCCAGTTTTCCTCTGAAAGAATATACAGTAAAATAAACTTAGAAGTTAATATGTGGCTGAAAATTCTCCAGCAATCAGATGCAAGTAGAAGAGATTAGTGTCAACTTCAGATGATGACCTTTAAAAGATGATATTGCATTAAGCATTCCCACACTCCCTGTAATAGTGAAGGGAAATACAACTTATGGGGGAGGTGCTATGAGCCCAGGGTTCCTGCATGTGCACAATCTGAATAGAGTTCCTTCTCATCTGCAGTGGCTAATGACTGTAGCAAGTAATAAACTTTTGCTTTTAAGTATGAAAGTTCTGGATTCACAGGTGTTGTTGCACCTGTGAATCCAGCCAGAAGACAGAAGCACTCCTGGGCATCATATATGAGTCAATGTAATCTCACATCACCTTGAACAAACATGAATGAGGTTTTAGTCATGTACATATCAAGCAGCACTGACCAATCCATGTTTTAGTTCTATAGGGAACATCATCATTTTTCCAATTTTCTCAAAATATTTTTGATTATATTTAGGGTGTCATACTTTGTACAGAATAGCTCCTTCTAGTTTAATATTTATTGCAGTCACTGAGGTCCTGAACTTGCTATAAATCCAATGCTCAACATGGAATGATGAGTATGAATCAAAATGGAGATAGGAGTTTGAAATGTCACATTCTTTCCTCTATTCCTTTTAAGATTTTATTTTCCTCTATGTGAACAGGTATTCAATGCAGACGGAATCCTTTACCTGTGGTTTTGACTTAGTATTAATACATTCTCTCTACACCTTCAAAGATTCAGAATAAAGCCTGTTGCACCTTGTGCCAGTGGCAACTAATCTAATCACAAGGTTTTATTTTCAAGTCTTTCATTTCTGTACATACACAGAGCAGAATCCACATTTACCTCTGCTTTTCAAATAAAAACAGTAAGTGGGATAAAATGAAAATGTATGACAATTATATTATAATAATATGACTGAAGTATTAAGATGAATTGTTAATCATTACTTAGCAAATTACAACTTTCGCATGGAGAAAATAATACCTTACTTATATAATGAATAATATTACACTTGGGCTAATCTGGTTGTAAGTTAATTATACACTACATAGCTGATTTAGTTTCATTTACCTAAGGAGCTGTTCTGACCCTGTTGCAGATTAATTACATCTTCAGGAATCCATTCTCATTTATCATTGTCACTTGCAGCATTATAGCTCTTAGCAAAAGTGTAGCGCTTTTTTTTTAATGCTAAAATGTGATACATTTTGCAAGTTTAGTCATTAAAAACATATGACAGATAAAACCAGGTAAGATTAAATTAGCTATGGAACATTAGGAAAGTTCATGTCCCAGAAATTAAATGACTGAAAGAAAATAAAAAATTGTGTAAAAATCATTCAAGTCAGACAGAGGCCTCGCCTATATTTTATAGCATTTTTGGGAAGACCTCATGCTTTGAAATATATGAAAATTATATGGCACATTTTAATTTCTTAACACAGATTAAGCAGATTTTATATATTCCCATTTCCTAAAATTATTAGAAATATTCAAAAGGATAGAACACACATATATACATATTTGTGCATTTAAAAATTCATGGAAAAATTAAATTGAAACATAAGTTTATTCTGGTGTAAAGAATTTTAAAATCCATTGGCATATGTTATGAAAAACCTATGCATGGATCATGACCTTTTTTCATGAGCTTATCTTTTAATTCTATTTTTCCATGAACATTTAGAAGTACAATCATGCATATATATGATTTTTTAATTTATGGTAAGAAATTTGCACTATTTGCTTTTATCTGACAATGGGATTGTCTCAGTTAAATGTGAGCAATAATTAGAGCTAGTGAAATATTTGTAAGTTCAAATATAGCTGAATATTTCTTTGTTTGAAAGTCTATGACCATTTAGCACCCGTTTAAAGCTATAGTATGTCAGTGTGCAAAGTGTAGGCATACTGCAATGACTTAGAATTCTCAGACTTCAGGAGTTCAGATGCCAGGGGAAGACACACAAAAGCGACTTAAAAACAGCATGTCGAATATGATTTACATTATATAAAAATATGTAAAGAGTAATATGAAGTACCCAAAAGGCAAGGCAAACCTAGTCTGGGAGGTTAGGAAAAGCTGTTGAAGGGATGAGAGTTGATTCTGCAGAAATGGTTGGCAGTTAACCTTCCAACTGGGGAGTGAGGAGAGAATGACATGTTTGGAAGAAGTGGGAGAAGAATTGATGACTTCAGCAAACGGACAATCAAGACAAAGCATCTCAACACCTACAAGCAGTATTTAGTAGTGAGGCTGAAGATGAGGCCAGGTCAGGACACCATGATGGGCACTTCGAACTCCTCTAGAAGGAACTGCTGGGCCCTGGAAGCATACTGGATGACAGGGGCATGGCACTGAGGAACCCAGACTGGAAGCAGAGTGAGCAATGAGAAGCCATGGCAGTCATGAAAGTGAGCAGTGAGGGCAGTCTGAGATACTTGGGGGTTATGCAAATGAAAACAAGATTCATGGGGAAGTCAAACAGACTAAATAGGATTCCTTGGTTTGTTGAGGGGACTTGGGAAACACCAAGAAGAGTTCTGTTTGAGTGACACAGAGAATGTTGTTAACTGCATACATGGTGATTGCAATTGCAAAGGAAAGAACCAAGGGGGGACACAGGGAGGAAAGGGGTGAATGGAAAAGAGTCCTGGAGATCCACAACAAAGGGCAGTGAAGGTAGGAAGTTGGTGGTGATTTAGACCCAGCTAGGTGGCCAGCGAAAGGCAAGACCAAGAAAGGTTTACATTCGTGGAAGTCCATGGAAGCAAGGAAAAAAAAATCAAGAAATGGAAAGCAAGTCCAGGCTGGGTGGTGCAGAACATTCAGAAAGACAGTACCAACTGTACTGGTTAATTTGAGGTCAAGACCGACAATAGCCAGAGAAGTCTGAGCAATGTGATATGGGGGGGGGGGGGGGAGGACATAGTAGAGGGACAGCAGAGCCAGTTTGCATTGGCTCACCAACAAGGTGACAGCTAAAAAGAGATATTTCACACTCAGAAATGACTGAGGAATAACCATTTCCTTCAAAAATTGATATATATGTCTCATGTTCTTCTCTATTCAAATAATATATTCAATTATTTTAAAATATTCTACTTATATGTATTTTGTTTAAATAATTTACCTTCAGAGATCAGAAATTCTTGTCAATAATGAAAATGTGGGTGTGAGAGTAGCTTGGTGGTTAAGATGCTTACACCCCACACAGAGTTCCTGGGCTCCATTCCTGGTTTCAGTTCCTGACTCCAGCTTCCTGCTAAGGAGAACCTGGGAGGCAGGAGTGATGGTTCAATAATTAAATTCTTGACACCCATGTGGGAGACTTGGATTGCTTTCTTGGCTCCCAGCTCTGGTCCTGGCCAGCCTCAACCTTTACAGCACTGGGGGACTGAACCAGCAAATAGAGATCCTGTCTATCCCTCTTTCTCAAACAGATAAATTAATTAAATAGAATGTAAATCCATTGCATATTTTCTTGAAAGGAAAAGAAAATGCAAGGAACAGTGATTCTTAAAAATGATATTGAAGTCTGAACATTCAAAAAAATAGATACCTATTCTATTGAAAAAAGACAATTGAAAAATAATAGCAATTAGTTGCTTAATTAAAGTTATTTTCGCAAATTCATTAATAAAATAAAAACAATAATTTTATTTAATTCTCTGATTCAATATTCTTGTTGGCAGTTTTCAATTTGGGAAATAAAATCAAATTACAGTACCCATTATTGGTTGCTATATGATGAATTTGTCTTAAAAGAAATTTCATTATTTTCAATTTGATGCTTAATGTATAAATTGTTTATCATAGAGTAGAAAACAGATTATTCACTTCAGTTTTCTAAAACTATAAATTGCTTAATGTGGCCTAGTCAATAAGAAACAGTATGTAATTATAAGAAAATAGCTGAAATTAGATTTGTAATGACATTTTGTAAAAAAAATTATATTGAAATAAAAAAAATCAAGTATCTGAGATTAATGATCTTTTAGTGATGGAAAATTTCTTCGAATAATGTGAATCTTTCCTGAGAAGAAACTGTTTTGGAAGCTAATATCCTAACTTTTTAATTCCTCAAATGCAGAATCCAATCTGCTCACATAAGAACAAGGTAAAAGCTATTGTTACTAAAGGGAATAGAGAATTATAAATAGAAAAATAGAATGTGACCAAAAGAAATATAAATCTAAGTAATACAAAGACAATCACTTTTAAAAACTCCATCCTATTTATAGTAAAGAGATAGATGCAATGAACATATCAAAGAAAATAAGATTTAGTAGACAGACTGTGGTCATCGTCATCAGTTTTATTGACATTGTGATTGAACAAAAATAACTACTATTTCAATTAGTCTGTAAACATAATTAATTTTTTATAGTTAAGGTATTTCATTTTACTTTCAGTAAAGGCACAGGACAATATGTAAGAAACGGCTGGTAACAAGAAATTCAGACTGGTAACTACTCCACTAACCTGAAATTTACGATTTACGAATTAAGTAGTCATATTTTTCCTACACTGGCAGAATAAGAGGCTCTTAGTGACTGGCTAAGGCTGAAGGATATTAAATCATAGCCATGCAAATACTTATTTGATAGCACATTTGGGTGATAATATATACGGTGCAGTAAAAGTCCACTTGTCTTTGTCAGATTTCTTCCAGGACTTGGAGAAGAGTCCCACAGTGAGCAGAGATCCGACTCTGCTTTCAGAAGAGCTAATGTGGATAAGGTTTTCATTTTCATGCTGGCTTTCACTTTTTACCCAGCGTGCGATACTAATTTGTTTCTGGATATGTTCTACAAAAACTAGAGGACCTTTCCAGAAGCCTTTGCAATTCGTACTGCATTGCTTGTTTCTGCTCACAGTGCTGACTTCTGTGTTGAAGAGTGTCCAAATTGGAACTTACTGGGATGATTAACAGCTGCTACAAAATCAATACTCCATGCAGGGAAAACAGAATTGGACTAAGATGGTCTTACATGAGCACTATCTGGTGGCTGAAGATCTATTGATGTCAGCAAGCCAAATATGATTTATCTTTGTGGAAGTATTTCCATGGATGTAATCCATGGGCCTTCCAGACTCAGTCTCAGACACCTAGGATGTGGAGGAGATAATTCATAGGTCTTAATTATGCATAATTATGCATATTCTCAGTTGCAAAGATCATCATTGTTACATTTAGGAAGAAATGGGCTTGCTTAAATCTTTTATTATTTTAACACTTATTATGGTTGAAATACTAAGTCTTAGTATTATTGCTATTGCAATTTGTCTCACAGTGACTCTTAAATTTTTTTCTACAAATGAAGTTGAAAGAAAATATAGATGTTTGTATATTTGGTTTATTATATGCTACCACTCTAAGCACAGGATAGTAGGGTAGTTGCTAACAAGTGCCCTAACATGTTTTATATTTATTTTTGAAGAATTAAGTATACTTTACAATAAATATGGTAAAAAAAAAACAAGATGAATATGCTGTTTCAAGGGAAACAAATTAATTCCTGAACCATTGTTTATTGGTTATCTTTTAGTCTCAGGGTGGTGGTTATGCATATATACTTCTATTATGCTGGAATTCACAATTCCTTTTGCCACTGTGTTTGTCTTATATCCACAGTAGTGCTTATCTTGGAATCAAAGCAGGTACTCAATCAGTATTTGTGGGATGTGCTAATGAATAAACTCCTTTGCAGCTGAAATACTAACGAACACTGGGATACTATTTGTCCAGGATAATCCAGTATTTCCATTTTTAATACTAACATAAACATACCATCAGAAGTTAAGACATGTTTGTGCAACAATGCCATTTATAAATCCCAATAAATGCCCCTTTTATCTTTTAGGCATATTTTGTTACTCTGTGAAACTAGGACTTCCACGAAGAAAAACTGTGTGGGCAAACATTCCACTCCCCATGATACTGTACATGCTACTACTGTTGCAATGTGCTATATGTGTGCTAGAGTGCAGAAACTAATTTATCAAGAGACTTAAATGATCATTTTGTGGGGTAGCTACCAATAATTTGATGGTACCCTTTGCATATTAAATATGGCATCCTTTCCTCTCTGTGCAGTGGGAAAATGTGAATGTGTTTGAATAGGGAAATACCACAGAGGAAGCATTGGACAGTTGTCAAATGAGTGGTCTTTCTACCAGTATTTTAACCAGGAATTGATCCTCCAGCTCAGAGCCGACACAGCTGGGTCAGGATTGTTACGGACTGGGAAAGCCACTGCCATCAATAAAACCAGGAAGGTGGCAAATAAAATAAATAAATAAGCCAGTGGGCTTAAGGCATGGCCTTCAGATCTTTAGATGCCTTAAGGCCTTATCCTCAAAGGGGAGATAGGCAAAGAGAAAGTGGAACTTAAAGAAGTGAATTGAAAGGTGAGATGGCAGAATTAGTAGTGGTTAACAAATTCACCACCACAGATGACTTCCTTGCGCAAAATGCACCAATTGTTGTAGTATAAAATAATAAATAAACCAAATAAACCCCCCATCCATTAGTGAAATAAAGACCCCATAAAGTACAAAGTTTCTTAGTTCCCCCCCCCCTTTTTTTTGGACAGGCAGAGTTAGTGAGAGAAAGAGACAGAAAGGTCTTCCTTCCATTGGTTCACCCCCAAAATGGCCACCACAGCCAGTGCACTGTGCTGATCTGAAGCCAGGAGCCAGGTGCTTCCTCCTGGTCTCCCATGTGGGTGCAGGGCCCAAGCACGTGGGCCATCCTCCACTGCCTTCCCGGGCCATAGCAGAGAGCTGGACTGGAAGAGGAGCAATCGGGACAGACCCAGCGCCCCAAGAGGGACTAGAATCTGGAGTGCCGGCACCGCAGGCGGAGGATTAGCCTAGACATCTTTTCCAGACATCTTTTCCAGACATCTTTCATCACTATCTGAAATTCAATTGTTTATTGTTTCATCCCTGTGAAAAATGAAGATTTATCTCCTGCATTCTTCAATATTAATTACTGATGTACCTTCCAATGTTTTGAAGAATGCCTCCTGCATAAATAACAACTCACATATATGGATTAAAAACAAGTTATATACATGAATGAAACCGTGCACAAAACAAAAAAAAAATAAGTCCATCCACCTAAAGTGGTATTTCGTTTTTCAAGGAAGGGAGCACCTTTACTAAGTTAGAAAACTTTGGCAAATCAATAGAGTACTCTTTAATGTAACAAAATCGTATTTTTTGTTGGAGTCATATATTCTTGTAGTAAAAATGGTATTAAAGTACATGCAACCCCATCAGATCTCAAAGCATTATTAAACCAATTCAACAATAGGCAGGGAGGTAGACCAAGTGAAAAGTGAAGAGTTGAAAGAGAATATATGTCATAGGATGGGTGTGCAAACATTTCAACACATGTGAAACATTTTGTGACGTTTTAAACATTACTCACAGTCCCACTGCATTTTTGAATTACATATAGCAGAAGGAAGCATTCAGTTCTCACCTAGTGTCACCACATGCCAGAGGTGAGCATTGTTAACATTTTGTATATGTATATGTATGTGTGTGTATGTATATATACATAATATATGTTTATATACATCTGCAGACTCTTTTATATGTTTTTGGAGACAAAGCTATGCAATGACATTCATGTTTTTCACCACCCTTGTCTCCAATATTGTATTTTGGGAGCTTCTTTTCTGATAATGTATCTCTATTAAATTGATAAACTTTCAGCTTCTTCCAAATTGTATGTCATTAAATATGATTGGTGCAGGTGAGGGTTTCCGAGTTGTTTTTCCTGTGGAATAGATTTCTCAAATGGAATTAATGGTATTGCCCAAAGAATATTCATTTTAAAATTTTAACAGATACCATCAAATTATTTTCCAAAATATCATTCTACTTTACAAGTCTGCCACACAATATATATGTACCCCCCTTTTTTGCCTACTTACTTACAGAATGTAGCATGTTTAGTCTTTGTGATTTTTAGCCATCTGAAAGATAGACTATGGCAATTCAGTGTACAATTTTACATTTCATGGTTTGTTGAAGTATTGGAGCTTCTTAATCAGTATATTCATTTTAATTATTTCTCATAATCTCACCTTAGTTTTCTATTTGATGTTTAATTAAAAATATCTTACTTTAGATTATCAAACCAATGTTTATTATTTGTGTTGAAAATGGTTTCTTTGGCATTTAATATTAATGAGCTTTAACATACAATTTTTAAATTAAAGGTGAAGAAAATCTAACTTGCAATTTCCTTTTCTAAATGAGTTCTAGATTTTCTGTTTGCTTCAGATAGGTTTTTCTTATGCCAAGGTAAGAGCAATATAGGTATATGTTTTCTTCTTGCATATTATGAGTGTATTGCTTTTATTGGCATTTTTAATCTACTTCATGTGCATTTCACGTGGATATGAAGTAGAAGCATAAATTTGCTTTCATTCAAATTAATAACCAATTTGTCAAATAATTTATTGTGTATTTTATCCTTATTCAATGAAGAGAAATTTCAACATCTAAGAAAAAAATACATTCCAGGAACATCTGCAGTTTGTTTTGTTTTGGTTTAATTTTATATTCTGTTTTATTTATTTTTGTGCTATCATATTTAGTTACAATAACTTGGGTGTGTTTATATAGTCCATGGCAAGAAAACTGACATTGTAGGACTAAATTATTTCAGAAAATTATGAAGGTGTTTTTGTCTAGCTTTATATAACAGTCAAAAACAACCACCAGAAATCTCATTAGGGTCTTTAATAGCAATGGTCTTAAATGTGTAGAATAATTTGGGGAGTGTTGATCTCCTGGTAATATTAAATCTTCTCATGAGTTTAATAGAAGAATTATTTTTCAGTTTTTTTTTTTTTTTTTTTTTAAACAAGCAGAGTGGACAGTGAGAGAGAGAGAGACAGAGAGGAAGGTCTTCCTTTACCGTTGGTTCACCCTCCAATGGCCGCTGCGGTGCACCGCGCTGAACTGAAGCCAGGAGTCAGGTGCTTCTCCTGGTCTCCCATGGGGTGCAGGGCCCAAGCACTTGGGCCATCCTCCACTGCACTCCTGGGCCACGGCAGAGAGCTGGACTGGAAGAGGGGCAACCGGGACAGAATCTGGCGCCCCGACCGGGACTAGAACCTGGTCTGCCAGCGCCACAGGCAGAGGGTTAGCCTATTGAGCCGCGGTGCCGGCCTCAGGTCTTATTTTGTAACTTAACATAAAATTGATTACTTTTCCTCATGTAAGCTGAGTGTCGTTCTTATTAAACGTAAACCTTGGTATACTATAAGTTTACTGATACTGTCAACTTAATTTTACTCATAATTACACAATAATTGGTGCTTTACAAAGGAAAGTTTGCCTTTTTTATATACCTGTCTAGTGCTCATCACATTTATTGCTTTATTAGCTGCATTTTTAGTTAATGCATATTTACAACACAGGTAGGCACATCACCTTCAAATAATAATGATCTCGGCTCTTACTTTTCCATATTTGTATAACACTAAAATTAAGGCTGAAATAATGATAGAAGAATCCTTGTCTTATTCATGATTTTACTTGGAATGCCTCCAGTATGACACAATTAACATGATATTAACTACTTTTTTATTTTTTGAAAGATTTATTTTTTATTTATTTGAAAGGTAGCGTAAGAGAGAGATCTTCCATTGGCTAGCTCATTCCCCAAATGGCTATGACAATCCAGGCTGGGCCAGGCCAAAATCAGGAGCCAGGGACCCCATCTGGGCCACTCATGTGGGTGGCAGGGACCCAAATACTTGGGCCACCTTTTGCTACCTTCCCAGATGCATCAGCAGAGAGCTGGATCAGAAGCAGAGCAGCTGGGACTCAAAATAGTACACTCATATGGGATGCAGTGTCACAGGTGGTGGACTCACTTGCTGTGCCACGACACCAGCCCAATATATTAACCACTGATTTATAGAAAATGTGCTATGTGGCTTTTTCTCTAAAGTGTTAAATAATATTTAAAAAATAGCAATCTCAGTTTCTATGTAAATTCAATTGGCCCACCCCACCTGGTTAACAGTATTTGGCCTTAAATATAGCACTTGAGAGGTTTTGCTAATTTCTGTTTGCAGTTGCTGTCCTTATAACCAACATCTGGATTTTCTATGGAATTTTCTTCATGAGATATTGATATAGAGGTTTTCTAGCTATGCAAATTGACTTTGGGAAGCTTTTTATTTTAATTTATATTCTCAAGTTTTAGAAAATATAAGAATTATTTTTCTTAAATATTTATTTATGTGAAAGAGCAAGGAAGAAAGAAAAAGACAGGGACAGAAGGTGAGATCTTCCATCTGCTAGGAATTCTATACTGGTCTCCCACAGCGGTAGGAAGGGCCCAGTGCTGGGCCAACTATCCTGGTTTCCCACACGGGTGCGAAGGGCCCAGAGCTGGGCCATCTACCCTGGTCTCCCACACGGGTGCGAAGGGCCCAGTGCTGGGCCATCCTGCTTTGCCAGGTGCTTTGGCAAGGACTTGACCTGGCAGTTCATTAGGGGATGCAGTGGTGATTTTACCTGCTGTGCCACACACAATACTGGCCTATAAGAATTATTATGGGTGAATGGAATTGACATTACCTTTTGTGGTGCTTTTACTGTGTTTTCACTGCTTCACCTTTGGCTAGATGCTGAGAGCAGTGGGTATCACAGTGTGATATTGGACATACAACTTTGGGACCAGCTATGAACTTGTAAGAAATGTAATTTTAGAACCTACCTAATACCTGTTGAGACAGAAGATCTGGGTGTGGAGACCAGCAATCTGCATTTTTTATAAAAAAGATTTATTTTGTTTATTTGAAAGGTAGAGTTATACAGAGAAAGGGAGAGACAGAGAAAAAGAGATCTTTCCTTTGCTGGTTCACTTTCCAAATGGTTGCAACAGTGATGGTAGGAACACATCAAAGCCAGGAGCCTGGGCACAGGGGCCTAAGCACTTGGGCCATCCTCTGTTATTTTCCTGTGTGCATTAGCAGGGAGCTGAAGCCAGGAGCCTGGAGCTTGATCTAGGTCTCCCACGTGGGTGCAGGGGCCCAAGCACTCTGCTGCTTTCCCCTGCTCGTTAGCAGAGAGCTGGATCTGAAGCAGTGTCTTAATGTGTTGTGTGCCATTATGCCAGCCTCAGCAATCTGTGTTCTGACAAACCCTTCCGGTGACTCTGCCACCAGCTCACAATCAGAACCCTTGGGTTAGATTTGCTACCGATTCCTCTTCAGCAAATTTCACCTACTTACGTATGGATGGAAAATGTCCCATTTCTTCTATATGCCAAAGCTTATTGCCAGAAAAACACATGCTATACTCATAATTATTCAAATATTTCCCATAGCTGTGGTTTTGTATTTAGTATCCCGTGTGTATATTTCTTTCTGTTAGAAAATATACTTGCTAAGTGTTTGTGTATTCTATTCATTTATTTCTTTTGGAGAAAAAAGCTTTGGTGTTGTAGTTGCTATAATTTTGTTGTTTTTGCCAAGTTTTCTAATACTTGTTAATTAGTTACACATTCTTTGTTTTTCTTGTGTATTTTCCCCAGCTCTTTCTTAATTTGAATATTTTCTTATTTTTATATTTTTAAACATAATAAAACCATTATGGCTATAACTTTTTTATGTATACCATTTTTACCATACCCTATTAGTTTTTTTTTTTTTTTTTTTTGACAGGCAGAGTTAGACAGTGAGAGAGAGAGAGAGAGAGAGAGAGAGAGAAAGGTCTTCCTTCTGTTGGTTCACCCCCTAAATGGACGCTATTCCGGTCCGAAGCCAGGAGCCAGGTGTTTCCTTCTGGTCTCCCATGCGGGTGCAGGGCCCAAGCACTTGGCCCATCCTCCACTGCCTTCCCGGGCCACAGCAGAGAGCTGGACTGGAAGAGGAGCAACTGGGACAGAACCAGCGCCCCAACTGGGACTAGAACCCAGAATGCTGGCGCTGCAGGTGGAGGATTAGCCTAGTGAGCCATGGCGCCGGCCCCCTATTGGTTTGTATACAAACTCTGGATACATATGTAAACTGCTAACTAATACCATTTCCATTGTTTTTTTTTTTAATATTTTATTTATTTATTTGAGAGGTAGAGTTACAGACAGTGAGAGGGAGAGACAGAGAGAAAGTTCTGTCAGTGGATTCACTCCCCAAATGGCCGCAACGGCCAGAGCTGTGCCGATCCAAAGCCAGGAGCCAGGTGTCTCTTCCTGGTCTCCCACATGGGTTCAGGGGCCCAAGGACTTGAGCCGTCTTCTACTGCTTTCCCAGGCCATAGCAGAGAGCTTGATTGTAACAGGAGCAGCCGGGGCTAGAACTGACGCCCATACGGGATGCTGGTGCTGCAGGCGGAAGATTAACCTACTGTGCCACTGCGCCAGCCTCCATTTCAGTTTTTATTTCAATTTCACCAAAAAATTATTTAGACTAATGCTCACTTGAAACCCTCAAGTTTGGGGGCTAGCATTGTGTCTCAGTGGGTTAAGCTGCAGCTTGTGCAATCTGATTAGAGTGGTCTCAGCTGCTCTGCTTCTGGTCCAGGTTCCTGCTAATGCACCTAGGAAAGCAGCAGTAGAAGGCCCAAGTATTTGTGTCCTTGTCACTCACATGGGTGACCCAGATGGAGTTTCTGGTTGCTGGCTTCAGCCTGGGAAGTGAACCAGTGGATTGAATATATTTCTGTCTTTCCCACTCTGTCTCTCTAACTTTGAAATAAATAAATAGATCCTTTTGTTTAAGAAACCCGGCCAGCGCCGCGGCTCACTAGGCTAATCCTCCGCCTAGCGGCGCCGGCACACCGGGTTCTAGTCCCGGTCGGGGCGCCGGATTCTGTCCCGGTTGCCCCTCTTCCAGGCCAGCCCTCTGCTGTGGCCAGGGAGTGCAGTGGAGGATGGCCCAGGTGCTTGGGCCCTGCACCCCATGGGAGACCAGGAAAAGCACCTGGCTCCTGGCTCCTGGCTCCTGCCATCGGATCAGCGCGGTGCGCCGGTCGCAGCGCGCCGGCCGTGGCGGCCATTGGAGGGTGAACCAACGGCAAAGGAAGACCTTTCTCTCTGTCTCTCTCTCTCTCACTGTCCACTCTGCCTGTCAAAAAAAAATAAAAAAAAAAAATAAGAAACCCACAAATTTCTCCATGTTTTGATGTCTTCTTGGTTTGTTTTTATTTCCAGTTTTTATTGCACTGTGACAAAGAAATTATCATTTAGAATCTTCTACATATTTATCAAAATGTATTGCTTTGCATAAATAATTGATTAGGTTATGCATAAATTCTTACACATTTTACCTAAAATACTGACTTATCATTTTGATCCTTTTTTACCATTCTTTTTTTCTTAAAGATTTATTTATTTGTTTGAAAGCTAGAATTACAGAGAGAGAGAAAAAGAGAGAGAGAGAGATCTTGCATCCACTGGTTCACTCCCCAAATGGTTGCAATGGCCAGAGCTGGGTCAATCCGAAGCCATGAGCTCCCACACAGGTGTGGGGGCCCAAGCACTTGGGCCATCTTCTACTGCTTTCCCAGGCCATAGCAGAAAGCTGGCTGGGAAGTGGGGCAGCCAGGACTCGAACCAGTGCCCATATGGGATCCCAGCGCTGCAGGTGGCAGCTTTACCCGCTATGTCACATTTCATTCTTCCACTGTTTGCTTTGATCAGATTTCTTAGGTGCTTGCATTAATAGGCATTTCTCAGGAAACTGCTGCTAGGGACCAGCGTTTTGGCATAATGGGAATGGCAATTCTATTCCCAGGTGCTCCGCTTCAGGTCCAGTTCCCTCCTAATGTGCTTGGGAAAGCAGTAGAAGATGGCCCAAATACTTATACCTCTGTCACTCGTGACCTGGATGGAGTTCTGGGCCCCTATCTCTGGAATGGCCTAGTCTTGGCCAAGGAGGCCATCTGGAGAGTGAAACAGCAGAAGGAAGATCTCTTTGTCTTTGTCTCTCTCTCTCTCTCTCCTTCTGTTACTCTGCCTTTCAAATAAATAAAATAAATCTTTATTAAAAAATTGCCTCGAGGTATATTCATTGTTTACATTATCTATATTTCAATATATATCTAGATCTCTATACATATCTGTATATAAGTATCATATATGTCCTTGACACTTATGTTTATAATATATGATCAATTTTTGATATGCATTTGTAATTTCCACTAAATAGATATATTAGTACAGTATTTACTTAATAAATCTTTTATCTTGGCTTCCATGAGGGAACCCCAAGTTATCCATGGAATAATGGGTTTGAAAGATAAGTTTACAGGGTGCAACAGTTTCTGAAATTCACGTGTACACAAGCTTTAGATATACCTGCAGTAGTAAGATTTATGTTACTGCAATGAAAGGAAGAAGATTATTTTGGCTCACAGCTTGAGGTTCATTGGTTTGGTCCCTGATGACAGCATTCTTGCTGGCAGAAGCTCAAGGTGTGGCAGAACCACATGGCAAGAAGGGCATAGGGCTGTCTGTCTTCGCCTCTCCTTCTAAAGCAACCATGATTCTACCCATGGGAGCTCCATCTAACCAAGTGATCCAACATGCTCACTTTCTGAAGGCCGTGCCTTACTTCCAAACACCGTCATGAGAATATGTTTCAACTTTCTTATTGTCAATAACATAAAGCTTTCAGGGGGTAGTGTGTTAAGGCAATGCCTGTGATCCCTGCGCCCCATTAGGGAGTGCCAGTTTGAGGCCTAGAGCATCCACTTCTGGTCCAGCTCCCTACTAATGCTCCTGGGAAAACAGTAAGAGATGGCCCAAGTTTTTAGGGTGCTGTCATCCAGGTGGGACACCCAAATGAAGTTCTGGGCTCATGGCTTTGGCTTGGCCTATCCCTGGGTGTTGCAGCCATTTTGGGAGTGTACCAATGCATGGAATATATATATATATATTTATATATATGTATACATATATATATTTATATACATATATAAAATATATATATATATTTCTCTCTGACTTCTAAATAACACATACATCTTAAAAACAAAAACTGAGGCTTTTGGGGAAAAAAGCCTGCAACACATGGGCCTTTATAAAACACCCAAACTAGTATCAAAATCATGGAAATGCATTTTCCATGAACTTTTTGAAGATTCCACATATTATCATTATATCAAATTTCCTAGCATGAGTATTAAGTTATTTTATTGATTTTTCTTTCTTAAAAATAGAATTTATAAATTTCTTTTTCTCAGTGTGGCTTTCAGAGTGCCATATAAGAATCACATGAGTATCTTTCCTATGTAGCTTTCTTTTTTCCATAGATATCATCTTCGATCCAAGAATTATCCAGGAATATCTTAAGATTTCCAAATATTAGGGGTGTTAGATCAACTCATAATAGTAGTAAGAATTTTCACAGACTTTTTGCTTATTTTTTAGTCCTACTGACAGTGTCATAACTCTGTCAAAGTAAGATAAGATGGAGTGCAATGTTTTCAGATTTTCACTACTACAGAACCGTAGCTTATTTTCTTATACTTGGGAGTATCTTATTGGTATCTTACCATAGGCCATTCTCATTAAAAGAGGTGTTTTTCTGATGCAGCGATAAAAATGAATTATTCACAGTCAGTAAATCTTCATTGAATAAATATTCTCACAGTTTGATCTTTGAGGACAGGCAAATAAAATCAGAGGTAAATCTTACCACGCCGATGGAAAAGTAGTTATTGATGATACTGTAAGGCACTGGGTCTCCCTTCTCATCTTTGTCGTTAGGTATGACTTCAAACTTCCACCTGTCCAACATCACTTCTGTGCTGCTTTCGATATCTTTCAGGATTTTCATCAGATTCTCACCTTCATAACCTAACAAAAAATTTTATCTTGAAATATATATATGTATATAACCAAATAGCAAAACCTATATTTATGCATGCTTGAGCATATGTGAGTATATTACTCTGAAGTTAGATAATGCATTTAAAGCAGGTTCCTATCATACCTCATACTCATGCCAAGATTTTATTCTTAGTTTAACTTCTATTTCACTTTTATGGTGCCAGCGATCAGTCTATTCAACAGCCCCATGCACATTTCCATCACATGCCCACACGAGACTTCAAATCTATATATGAAAAGTGCAATGAGTTATCTGTTTCCATGTCTCCCTCCTACATATCCTATCTCAGAAAGTCACCACCCCCAAAAAACCAAGATGCCATTGCGGACTTCTCCATTTCCAGGAGTATACTCCCTTCACACTGTCCTCTCTGGAGGCACAGAAAACTTTCAATTCCAACAATATGTCTTACTCATTTGAGCTGTGTTTTTGTATTCTTCACTCTACCTGCCAGTACCTCCTTTCTCTTTAACTGGTTTGCCTCTACATCCATGGGATGGTTTCAAATTTGATAACCTTTCATTTTGGAGGCCACCTTCCCCAAACAATAGATCAGATCCCCATCTCATACAATCTCCCAGAACAGGACTCTCAAAATTAGGATCCCCATACAACCAGTGATCTGCCCTGTGGTTATAGGACTCGCAATTTCCCATTACAGCTTCCTCTTGCCACATCTACTCTAGAATAAAGGCTCAACAATTCCAACATTTTAATGAATCTACTATGGCCTGAAAAAAAATATTGCTTAATGCTATACTTTGTCTTAAACTTAACTGTGACTGTATGACATCACTCAGATTGCAGCCGAAGCCTGGCTATGCGACATACTGGTTTTGCTTTCTACCTCCCTCAACATCAGTCCCTCCCTTAGGTTCATTGTGATGTCTAAATGAGACAATGTATATAAGGTTTTTATAGAAAGGCCACAAACATATAACAGAACATTCTCAACATAATACTACTCATGATGAGAACATCAAGTTAAAATACTGTGCTGGAGCCAAACATTGTGATGCATCAAGTTAAGCTGGATATCAGAGTGCCTGGTTCAATTCCCAGCTCTTATACTTCGAGTCCAGCTTCCTGCTAATGTGCTTGGGAAGGCGGTGAATGATGGCCCAAGAACTTGGATTCCTGCCACCTGCATGGGAGACCTCTATAAACCTCTTGGTTTCTGGTTTCCACCTAGCTTTTTTGCAGGTATTTGGGGAGTGAATAAAATGTGAATCTTGTTCTTTCATTCTCTATCTCTGCCTTCTAAATAAATAAATCTTCAAAAAATATTGTGCTAATTTAATCCCTCCTCACATAATTATTTTGAGTGGGAATTTCTTTTCAATGCTTTATTTTACTGTGTCCAATTTTTGGCCTCTAACTTAAAATTTTACTTGAACGAGGAGATGGAATACACCCTGTGTCCTCTTTAGAGCTGTTAGCACACATATCCTTGGAAAAACTAAGAGTCAATAGAAAAAAGAACAGAGAATCTCACACCTATATTCACTAATAAAGGGTAGGTGCTTTTTTCCACTAACTCTAGGATGGGAGGCAGCCAGAAACCAGTAACTCCTGCTTTGGAGCTTGTACAGGTTAAAAAATTATGAACTGGTAAATACATATAGCAATGGGTGAAATGAATGATGATTCTATCAATATAAACATAGAATCAAGTATTATTTCAAAAGAGAAATGGATTAGAGAATAATTCAAAATACTCATATCAGTAATTGGCATATAATAGTACATGGTAAGATATTGAATGGTTTAAACTTTAAGGTTAAAATAATCATATAAACATATTTCCAGTGTTTCTTTTTAAATTTTTCTCTTTTTGAAGGAATTTAATAATATATTAGATTCTCAAGTCATAACAAATGCATGATAATTACTGTAACACGATTCTCATCAATTCTCATGTTAATGTGATATTAATAAAAAGACGTAATGTGGTTCATAGATATAATTCTAAGACTATGATACTCCCTCCCTTCTCTTTCCTTCCTCCCTCCCTGCTCCTTCCTTCCTTCCTTCCTTCCTTCTTCTGCCTTAATAGTTCTTCTACCTTCGTTATCAACATCTGATTCTTCTTCATATTTTATTTTTTTAAGAAGTACAAATAGAGGAGCACTATGCTGCAGCAGGCTAAGCCACCTCCTGGGACACGTGCATCTCGTCTAAGAGAGCCAACCTGGTCATCTGCACTTTCGAGTCCAATTTCTTGCTAATGCTCCTGGAAGGCTGCAGATGATGGCCCAAGTTCTTGCGTTCCTGTCACCCATATAGGAATTCCAGATAGAATTGTTGACTTCTGGTTTTGAACTGGTCAAAGACCTCAGTGTTGTGGACTTTTGGGGAGTGAAACAGGTGACCAATCTCTCTCTCTCACTTTCAAATAAATAAATCTTTTAAAAAATAATACAAAACAAAGTATAAGTAATAGTCTCTTCATATAAATTTTATATATAGTTATATATTTTCACCATTGAATGAAATAAAAGTTAAACATAGTCACCTATTGTCCAAATTCTACTCTTGTTTCAGAAAAATCCTAGTATTATGTGTTTTCAGTCATAAATGATTCTGTATAAAATAATATGGCATGTTGCTACATACAGTAATATGAGTAAATAATAATGCCTTAAGTCAAATATTGGACTTTCCCTCGGCTATCTCTCAGGTAATAGCAGCAGTGTTCCACACAGCACTTCAACAACGTAGGAACAGTAACCAAGCAGGCGAGAACCAGATAGGAATGAATTCATGGACACTAATCACTGCAGGTTCACTTGGCCTGAAAGCTTTACCCCTGGATATATTATTAGAGGTTTTTATGATTAAATATGAAAAAGTCTAAGATCAATCACTCTTCTAGTCATGGAAAAATGGAAGGAGGCAATAAATAAATGTATTTGCAGAATTACAAAATCTCTCTGTCTCTCTCTCTCTCACTGTCTATAACTCTTCCTGTCAAAAAAAAAAAAAAAAAAAAACAAACAAACAAAAAAAAGAATATGATCGGCCTGTGCCGCGGCTCACTAGGCTTATCCTCCGCCCGCGGCACCGGCAACCCGGGTTCTAGTCCTGGTTGGGGCGCCGGTTCTGTCCCGGCTGCTACGGGACAGTTTGGGGGTGAACAAATGGAAAGGATGACCTTTCTCTCTTGTCTCTCTCTAACTCTGCCTGTCAAAAAAAAAAAAAAAAAAAGGCAAGTCCACTAAGTATGCAAGCTTATTTACAGAAAAGGATTATGCTATTTTACTTTTATTATATTGACTTTAAAAATAATTAAATACTATATTATTTAAATTATTGAATAACAATTCATTATTCTAGGTTGACAAGCAAGTGAAAACATAATTAATATTTATTTTCTCTTTAATAGTGTGATGCTATCACAATGCACGAATGTGCCTAAAAAGTCATTGAAATGTTTACAAATGAAAATCACGGGAAGAAAATCAAAACCAAATATTTGTAGGAGCGTGCTCCATATAAATCTTTGTAACTTACCACCTCACTCTACAGAAACAATTTTTGCCTTGCAATCATCTTCAGATTTTTTGTTGGAAAGATTAATTGTTTTCAGAAAATTGCAAAGGGAATGCTAATTAAATATTTTTTGAATTTCATAGGAACCTACTTTCTTATTGTTATCCTTCCCAAAACACAGAAATGCATTCATGTAGAAAAGAGTCAGTGCAATCTATTGACCTTAAGTGAGCCAAATGATTATTAGTATTTTCTTTCTAAAAATTTAAGCATAAAAATAATTAATAAGACTACTTGAGGTACTCAACATGTATGCTGCACAAACAATTCAACAGTTCAGTGCAAGGACCAATACAAGACATGCACTGTAATTTTCTTCAAATTCTGATTAAGAATCTAACAAATAGTTGTTTAGCAATATATCCAGCAAGAAATAATCCCATTCCAAAGTATGTTTCTTTATATATATTTATATATAAATTTATTTTATAATATATATTATATATTTTATATAATATATTTATTTTATAACATATGTATTTTATAATACATATTTATATATCTCTTTATATATAAATATATATATATATATATATATATATATATATATGACCAGGCAAACGTTTTCTCCAACTCCCCAACTGCTCAACTTGGGCGCCTGGTTTTCCCCACAGCCCCAGGCAGCCCACCAGCCAGGATGATCACTCTAAGCCTCCTGCTTATCCACTCATCCTAATGGCACCAACACCCTCGTCTGCTCACTTTGTTCTCTCACTAGGACACCTATAACAGAAGTTCTCATTTAGCAACCTATATTTCTCTCTGCGTTCACGTTTTCTAACCAGTTTATTTTCCATGCAAAAATAAGTAATCAGCTTTTGTAAATTATGTTACTATGTATCTGAAACTCAAACTATTCTTCAAATCCCATCCAGTAAAATTCTTATTACGACAATTTTCTGCATCATCAGCTTCCCAATTATCTTCCCAATCTCCCCACACCCTCTCCCACTAACTGCTCAGCACCCCACTGCTGCTCCAGCCACCCCACCTCCCATCCACCTGCCCTTTCACACAGACACCTGATAAAACCACTTCTCCTTTTCTAGGCCCTGTACTTGTTGGCTATTCGGAGAGGCCTTCTTGACCACGCAGCTAAGTGGTTCCTGGATTCTTGTATTCTTTCTTTTGCTACTGTGACCTCATTCACAGTTACGTATTTCATGGCTCATTGATGTATTGACTATGAACTCAGTGAAAATACAATCTGCAAAGGGCTGGAGCAAGCCACTTAATTCCTCACATTATATCTAGCACCTAAAACAGTGCCAACACTAAGGAAGCATTCACAGACAATTTGTCAGTAATATGCTTACAGAGGCCCACATTGTAGCATGTAGCAGGTGACACTGCTGTCTGCGATGCCAGCGTCTCATATAGGCAGCAGTTCGAGTCCCAGCTGTCCACTTCCAATCCAGCTCCCTGCTAATGTGTCTGGGAATGCAGTGGAGGATGGCCCAAGAAAGTTTCTGGGCCCCTGCACCCATGTGGGAGACCTGGAATGAAGCTTCAGGCTTCTTCCTGACCCTGTCCTAGTCATTGCAGTCATTTGGGGAGTCTCTGACTCTCTATTTCCCCCTCTGTCTATAACTCTGCATTTTGAATTAATTAATTAATCTTTTCAAAAATATGGAAATACATGTATTTCAAAATATTTTACATCAAAATAAATTTATTTTTTAATTCTGTTTCACAAAAATTTGGAATTTATATCATATATATATATATATAGACATATGCTGCAGTCCTCGTCTTTGTTCATCAATAATATCATGTACATGGATTCAAAAGAATCAATAGACTATGCCAAAAACAGATTGATCCATCGAACTTGAGATTTCAGCCATTTTCTAATTTGGAAGCAAAGACATTTTCACATTGTTAATCTATAGATATCAAGTATGCATTCCAGAAGAATCTAATCTTCTCCCTTTTATCAGTACACGTGTATGAACACTGCTAATCCCAAGAATCTCATGAACAATGGTTATGTCTTCATCTCTTTAGATATGGTGAGACGTCACACAATGTCTTAGAATACTCTTTCACATCCTTATTGAATACACCAAATAGGTTCTATCTTGGTTGTAGTCTCTAATTCTGTCTACAGACTCAGCTTGGGACAGACTCGAGGGACAATTGCTCTCTAATGCCCTGGTACAATGAGAGTTACTTAGGGAGTTTGTTTAAAAAGACAGCTGCTGGCTAAGGTGCCAACCTCTAGAGATTTCCATTCAGCATATTTGGGGTGGCGGTAAACCACTATGTTGTTAACAAGCTCCCCAAGGATTTCTGATGCACACTGCCTTATCAGACACTTTCCAAACTCCTCTAAGCAAGTTTAGATGCTAAAAATATTTCCCACACAATTCCACCCTTCTCTAGCAAAGGCTGGTGTTGGTCACTGATCTTCCGATAAGCATAACCTATAAACGAATCCACAAAATATTTTAAGATTTCATCTTGAAACAGCCTTTCTCCACCGACCCTGCTCCGTCTGCCCTATTACATTTTCAGTTCCCTGAGTAGTCATATACCTTGCCATCTCTGGGCCTCTGAACCTGATGTTCCTTCTGCCTGTGACATCCAGTCTCCGTTTATACGGGTGTATCATTACTCAGCCATTAGGTTTCTCCACTGTGTCATTTCCTCAATGATGTGTGCCTTGCACTGCAAACTATCTGTTTATTTGTTGCTAGAAAATCCTATAGTTTACATTCACTTTATGTCCCACTAGTATCAAGGATCTGTTTTTCCCCCATTCTCATCTCTGTATTCTAAGTATAGAACACACTAGTTAGCATAAAGTGAGTCTCGAAGATCAAATATTACTAATGTTCATTCCTAAAATAGTCATTCATTCACCTTTCTCTCTTTTTGTGATTTGAAATTCTGAACCTTACTTTGGTGTTTATTCAAGATGACTTCATTTTTGAAACAAGAAAACAAAACAAAACAAAACAAAACAAAATTCTGGGGCCAGTGCCATGGCACAGCAGGTTAAGCCTCCACCTTCAGCACCCACAAGCGTACCAATTTGAGTCCCAGCTGCTCCACTTCCAATCCAGCTCTATACTATGGCCGAGGAAAGTGGTGGAAGACAGCCCAAATGCTTTGGACCCCTACACCCATGTGGGAGACCTGGAAGAAGCTCCTGGCTCCTGGCTTTGGATGGGTGCAGCTCTGACCGTTGCAGCCATTTGGGGAGTGAATCAGCGGATGGAAGACCTCTCTCTCTCTCTCTCTCTCTCTCTCTCTCTCTCTCTCCGTGTAACTCTGCCTCTCAAATAAATAAATCAATCTAAAAAAAAAAAAAAACTCAATAGATTTGGAAACTTCTCCTCTACAAGCCAAGTAATTAGCATCAGATCAAAGCTAGCACCTACACTCTTTCTGTCCACCATTTGTTTCCTACCCCAAACTGCTGTTCAAACACAAACATGTGGCACCCATTATACTGTTATTTGCACAGCAGGCATCATGCAGTGAGGCAACACTGGATGTGCTCTTTGTGGGGGTGGGACGTCCAGTGCTGTGTTTCTGGGTTTTGGGGCTGCTTTACCTCCTCCCCATCGCAGGCATCTTGCCAGATCATTGCCAGTGCCAAGAGGCAGGATAGCAACTGGAGGATGCTTGACCACATTGGCTTTTTCTGTGGAAGCAAACAAACAAACAAACAAAAATTGAAGTGAAATCTTGAACTCAGAAGAATAGCAAAGAAAAAGAAAAGGCAATATGACATTAAATGATGAAATTCCAATAGGTACTTATAACCTGAAAAATATTGCATTTCAGAGACATAAACAATCCTATTTTGCATGCATCTGTAACAACTGATAAATCATAAACAAAGACTATTTACAAGGTGTCAGGGATTTTTTGCTAAGAAAGCCTTTTAGTATTTTTACTCAGCTAACAATTGAGGTGTGTACTTTATGCTTGCTTATAATCTGAATCAAAATCCTCAGGGAGGCAGATTTAAGCAGCATGGAAAAACATGAGGGGGGCTGACACTGTGGCGTAGCAAGTGAACCCGCTGCCTGCAGTGCCAGCATCCCATATGGGTGCCAGTTCGAGTCTGAGCTGCTCCACTTCCAATCCAGCTCTCTGCTATGGCCTGGGAAAGCAGTAGAAGATGGCGCAAATCCTTGGGCCCCTGCACCTGAGTGGGAGACCTGGAAGACGCTCCTGGCTCCTGGCTTCGGATTGGCATAGTTCTGGCTGTTGTGGCCATCTTGGGAGCGAACCAGCAGATGGAAGAACTCTCTCTCTCTCTCTCTCTGCCTCTCCTTCTCTCTCTAACTCTTTCAAATAAATAAATTAATCTTAAAAGAAAGAAATAAGGATACTTCAAAAAGATCATGTAAAAATGCAATTAAATTATTTTGGTGCAAAAATATTGAAATTGATGGGTAGTTTTTCATAGTATACATTTTCCATCAACTTTTCTGAAGATGCATTGTCCATTCAGGGACATGACCAGAGTGAACCAGTTCCCATTTAACTCCCAAATAAAGTACTTTATTTAAAACAACGTCAGCATGGGGCATATTTTACCTTAAGGATTGACAGAGCTGAAAATCACTGAAATCTAAAAGCGCATAAGTTGTTGGCACTGCCCTGTTCTGTCCTGCACTTTGGTGCAGCTTTGTGTCAGAGCACAGAGCACACCACATGAACAGCTGGATCCGTGGGAGATTGGTAGGCTTCCTGTGAGACTGAAATCTACATCACACTGTGCTTCCGCTTTAGAGCAAGAAAGATTTCTGACACTGACGTTGCATGCCTTTATTATCATAGGCATGAAATACATATTTCACGATGTATGTTACTCTCTCCCTCTTTTTTTTCCTCCCTCCTTACCCCTTCAAAAATCAATGTGTGTAAATGTGTAAGGACAGAGGGGCAGGCCACAATGAAAAAAATCCAAAATTCAGTTTTTGGAATCAAAGCAATGCAAAATTCAAATTATTTCCACTCTAAAATCCTTACAAGTTCTCAGATACTTTTAAATTACTTCTAACTAACTTTTTCAATTCCTGAATTTTTTTCTTCTAGGGTAGATCATATAAATACTGTAATGCTTTATTTGGAAAGACCAGTTTTCACTGTGACTATTTTATTATAAATCAGTAAGTCAAAGTTGTTATATGTTTACCAAAAGTTTTGATAACCTATATTCATTTTTTGAAAGATTTATTTATTTGAAAGACAGAGTTACAGAGAGGTAGAGACAGACAGAGAGGTTTTCCATCCGCTGGTTCACTCCCCAAATGGCCGCAAAGTCCAGAGCTGTACCGATCTGAAGCCAGGAGCCATGAGCTTCTTCCTGGTCTCCGACCTGGGTGCAGGGTCCCAGGACTTGAGCCATCTTCTACTGCTTTCCCATCCTATAGCAAAGTGCTGGATTGGAAGTGCAGCACCCGGGACTAGAACTGGTGCCCATATGGGATGCCGATGCTTCAGGCCAGAGTTTTAACCTGCTTCGCCACAGTGCTGGCCCCCCTATATTCATTTTTCACTGGAGTGTTTTCCAGTGTGTGAAAAAGTAGAATATCCTCACTGGCACTGACTAAATAGGAGTGCATTAAAATTTATAGAGAGAGAGAGTAAAAATTTGAATTAAATCTTTTTTGTGAAAGGGACTATTTTAGCAAAGATTTGGTGGACACAGTAATTGAAATGAGATCTAAAAAATAAACACTTGGTTTGGATTTATCTCTTCATAAAGGCAACTCATGATCTGTTTTTCCAACTAGTAATTGGTTATGATAACTAACCAGGTCTGAAAAAGCAGACAAATTTTGAGCCTTGCCAAGATTTTTCTTACGATGCATGATTATATTTTACTCTTAATCATCTAACTGTTTTGTTTACTTATAAAAACAAGTCTATTTACATTTAACTAGAGAGACAATACAGGATAAGATTTAAGAGTGGGTTCTAATTTCAGCTCTGTCAGCTCACAGCTGTTAAGATGATGGTCTAGCCACTCAGCTTCTCTAGGTCTTCAATTCCAAATTGCTAAAAGGGATTACTGTTAGAATTTATGGAACAGAGTTCTAAGGAAGACACGAGATGATTTAGGACTATCAGATAGTAAATAATAAATAAAACAGTGATGATGATGATTACTGCTGATGATAATTATATGAATGTACACAGAGAATAAGGTTTTTAAGGTTCATGTTAGAGTATTTCAGGCATGGAAAGCCAAGACACTGTGGTAAAAAAAACAAAACAAAACAAAACAAAAAAAAACTAAATGAAAGATCTCTGTGAGTGAGATCCCAGTGGAAAGAACGGGCCATCAAAGAAGGAGGTACCTTTCTCTGAAGAGAGGAGAGAACTTCCACTTTGACTATGACCTTGTCTAAATTAAGATGGGAATTGGCGAACTCAAAAGGCTTCCATAGCCTTGGCAGCTCATGACAAGAGCCTAGGGAGATTACTGACGCCATAAACAAGAGTGTCAATTGTTAAATCAACAACAGGAGTCACTGTGCACTTTCTCCCCATGTAGAATTGCTGTCCTTAATGTGTTGTTCAATGTGAATTAATGCTATAACTAGTACTCAAACAGTACTATACACTTTGTGTTTCTGTGTGAGTGCAAACTGATGAAAACTTTACTTAATATATACTAAATTGATCTCCTGTATATAAAGAGAATTAAAAATGAATCTTGATGTGAATGGGATGGGAGAGGGAGCGGGAGATGGGAGGGTTGCGGGTGGGAGGGAAGTTATGGGAGGAAAAAGCCACTGTAATCCAAAAGCTGTACTTTGGAAATTTATATTTATTAAATAAAAGTTTAAAAAAATAAAAATAAAGTAAGTACATCTACCTGGCATAGACTTCATCAGAAGTGCTAAGATAGCTTTGGTACAAAGAAACAAGCAGATTGTCTAGAGCCTGATCCAAAAACATCTCTCAAGAATTACCAACTTCAATGAGAAATGGATTAGAAAGGAAAGACTTTTAGACACTTGCAAAATTAGTATATCAGTTAAAATTTGAACTAAAGAAAAATAAACTGAACTAGTAAATAATGTGTAACTCATTAGCTATCCAATAATGTCCTTGCATACAAAGATATGCTAATTAATGAAATGGAGAGATAGCTATTGGATACAGGGATACACAAAACAGAACGGAATGTTACCATTCTCACGCCAGTCACATTAAATATGCATCCTCATTACCTATGCAATCCAAAATCCAGCCCACAGTTCCATCTCCACCACAGGCTAACACTCGGAAGTCAGGAACATCACGGAAAAAGTTTAACCTGAAAAATAAGCACATTATGGTACCTGGTTGATATTTTAAACTATGTCAGTTTTGTGCTATTAGCATTTTCTCCAAGAAAATACGTTTTTATTTTAGGAACGAAAGTACTCCACTGATATTTTACATATCACTTAACCATAATTTGTAGTAACCTATTCCATATTTAGTAAATATATATCCTAACTTCTTTGTCAAATATATTTTCATAAACTCTGAAATTTAAAAACTGATAAATTATTATACTTTTCGATAAGATATGCTCCCAGATATAATGTGTAGTTCATATCCTTCAAAAAGTTCATGTAAAATGCCTATCTCAAAAAACTACGTTTGAATTTCAAAATTTTTTGTACCCTTATCCACTATTTCATGTAATAATTCTTGTCAATCAAAAATTGTTCTGAGGGGCAGGTATTTGCTGCAGCAGCTAAGATGCTACTTACAATGTTTGCACCCTTTATCCGAGTGCCTGGGTTCTGCTTCTGATTCCAGCTTTCTAATAAGATGTACCCTTGGAGGCAGCAGGTGATGGCTCAAATTGTTAGATGCCTGCCACTCACGGAGGATAGCCAAATGCTTCAGTATTTCCTTCGGACTTAGAATCCCGCAAATAGGAGCCCAACATCACCTTGCACTCTGACCTGTTAAACCGGGTTTTCCGCCCCTGAATGTTCAAGCTTAATTGCTGGGTCAGCTATAGAAAACACCTGCTGCTTCCCGTTGCAAACTCATTAACTCAGCTACCCTGGGAATAGTCACAGCAGTAGGTAATGCAGCCAGTTTGACAGTCATATATGCTATCGGATTGCAACAGAAGAACTGGAACAAGACAGAAACTTTAGAAATTTCTTTCCCTTGCATCCCCCAGAGACAGCGACTGTTCACAAAGTTAATATGACACTATCGGAATCAGTTTCCTGTATATTTATATATACGGATGTGGATATGTAAATCCTTATTACTCATCCACTTTCAGCATGAATGGGATCGTGCTGTACATTTCATTTACTGGTGTTCTTTCTTTGCCTAACGTGTGTCTGAGAGCTCCTTCTGTATCAGCATGTCACAAATGCTATGTGCCCCATCATGTCACAGCATGACATTCCAGTGTCACATCCTGATGTATGAATGAGTGTTGTGCAAGAATAGATAGATCATTTGTCTCCATGGACTTTTAAACTATTCCTTGCATTTTGCTATCACCAAAAAAAAAAAAAGTGCTGTGGTTAACAGTCTGAGACACACGTGTGTGAGCAGGTGATTCTGAAGGCTGCTGGGGGGAAAATGTTCTGCACCAGCAAATCACTCTGAAGCCTTTCACTGCTGAGTGTGTGTCGATTTCTCTGCAACCCCAACAGTACAAACAAACAACTCTGTAGTATTTCTTTAATACCGAGTGAAAAGCAGTGCCCTGCCAAAAACACATTTTCCTATTTCCTTGTGAGTGGAGCATACTTTCGTAGGTTCACAGGGGATGTAGGTCTTCTGTGAAGCCTTCCCACTCATTTCTATCTAGCTATCTTTTAAGATTATTTTTACAAACTCTGCATTTGCGCCCTTTAAAGAAATAATTTGTCAATGTAGCATCAACAGTGCATCAATATAATAGAAATTGTATAAAAATTAACCAAAACTCATTATGTGACGATAATAGCCATGGATAATTAAGACATGGGGTGGGGCATCTGGCAAAAGTGGCTAAGATGCTGTTGGGAGTACCTATATCTCACATCTTAGCGCCTGAGTTCAAGTCCAGATCCCGTCTCCAGTTCTAGCTTTCTGCTAATGGAGAAACTGGAAGGCAACATGGTTCAACCAATGAGTTCCTGACATCCACAAGGGACACCTATATTTAATTCCAGTTCCCTGGTTTGATCAGGCCCAGTCCCAGTGGTTGTGGGCATTTGGGCAGTAAACCAGCAGTGAGAGCTAGCTCGCTCACTCTCGCTCTCTCTCCCTCTCTTTCCCTCTCCCCATCTCTCTGCCTTTCAAAATAAGCAAAAATTTTCCCAAAAATGCAAAACATGAAACTTTCATTCATTTCTTTATATAGTATAAATGTACAGCCAGACACATTTCAAATGTTTTTTTCCTATTGGTTATGTGTAACATAATAAACAATGTGTGACAACTGTCCACACAGGAGGTAGAATACTACCAATAGCTTACACATATATCTGAACCCTTTCCCTCTAGCACCTGTTTTAATCATTCACAAAGCCAAGCACTCTTCTGAGCAATGAGCTGGTTATTATGTTGTGTCATCATCCACACTCCATTCTGCTTTCTGGTGTCCCCACTAGCATTGCTACTGAGATTCTTGGATGCCATAGCTTAATTTCTTTCTGTCTCTACCTTCTTGTGAAATTCCATTTATTTGACTTTACCTTTGGACATCCCTGTCACTAGCCTTGGACTGATTAGTTTTCTATTATTAAAAAAATACATTCTTGGAGCTTGTGTGTAGTGGATTCTTCATAGGAAGATCTACTAACACACAACTGTACAAGGTGATGCCAATTTCTTTCCCAGAGAATTGCACTGGTACACAACAGGTGAACTCCACTGAGTGCATCTTCTCTAAAGTTGTCACACATCTTAATTTCATGAATTTGCTTTCTGAGAAATGTCTGCTCATGTTGTCTGTCCCTGTTTCCTACTCTCTCTCTCTCTCTCTCTCTCACACACACACACACACACACACACCTTGTTAGTTAATAAAACTCTTATACTTGTCCTTTATTCCATTTCCTTTTAGTTTCTACATTTTTTTTTTTTGACAGGCAGAGTGGGCAGTGTGAGAGAGAGACAGAGAGAAAGGTCTTCCTTTTGCCGTTGGTTCACCCTCCAATGGCCGCCACGGCCGGCGCACCGCACTGATCCAATGGCAGGAGCCAGGTACTTCTCCTGGTTTCCCATGGGGTGCAGGGCCCAAGCACTTGGGCCATCCTCCACTGCACTCCCTGGCCACCACAGAGAGCTGGCCTGGAAGAGGGGCAACCAGGACAGAATCCGGCGCCCTGACCGGGACTAGAACCCGGTGTGCCAGTGCCGCAAGGCGGAGGATTAGCCTAGTGAGCCGCAGCGCCGGCCAGTTTCTACATTTTTCAAATTGCCTTTTGCAAGTTGAAAGGTTTTTTTTTTTTTTTTTTTTAATTACTTTCATTAGCGAACCAGATTGTAGTATTAATGCATTTAAATTTACCAACTTTTCTATGGTCTCCAGTACCTCGACCAGACTTTCATAAGAAAATCTTGCTTACGCAGAGTTCAGGAGAGGATTCATATACACTCATCTGAAATGTCAGCTTTATTTTCAAGACAGAAATTCTTCACTTGTTGCAAGGTGAGGCAGGTTTCCTTTTTCCCTCCCTCCCTACTCTGCCCCCATCCTTTCTTCTCTCCCTCCCTGCATTTCTTTTGCCTGTAGTGCATCAATTTTCCTATCAATTTTATCCATCTTCTCCTTTACTGAATAATTCAACTTTCTTCCATGCAAAGTCCGTTCTAAATCTAACATGGATGCATTTCTTTTCTGTATTCTCTTCCTGTTCCTTTCATGAATTTGTCCATCTCTACATCAATAACACACACTTACAAATACTACAGCTTGCTGATATCTGCACCTCCTTACATAAAGCAGCTTATAATTTCTTCTTTGTCAACCCAAATTAATTTTAAAGCTAAATGGTCATATTCCACCAAAACATAAATAAGAAAAAGACAAACCAATAATTATTTCGATTGGAACTGCATTAAATCTATATATCAGTCTTGGAAGAATATCATCTATATAATATCAATTGTTTCCTCATCCATGAATATAGGATTGTTCAATTTATGTCCATCATTAAAGTTTTTAATTTTCTGCTTATAGGCCTTCCATGTTTTGTTAGACATATTATTTTTTGTTTTATAGTCTTGATATTTTGAACATATTAAAATTATGTTTGCTAATATTAATATTTCTTCTTTTGTTGGTGATGCATATAACTATATCTGACTTTTATAAACTCATTTTATAAACATTCATATCGCTCCTATTTTATCAATTGCCTTTATTTTCTTTGCATGTTTATTTAGATTTCTACAATGGTATTACTAGTGATTCTCAAATAATTATAATTGTTACTTATGTCCCTGTTTCATTATCTTGGTCAACATCCCAATATATTTCATATAGTGGTATTTGTAGACAACATTTGTATCTTACACCTGAATTTAAGTGCAATACTTACAGAAATTGCACATAATATTGGATATAATAGGATAATATTGTTTTAGGAATATTCTTGTTCTTCTTTGTCTTTCCAATTTTTTTACTGATATCTTTTATGAGGCTAATAAAATGTCCATTCTACTTCCTGAAGGGTAAGAATTTGTATTGTGAACAAAAATTAAACATTTTGCTGAATCTTTTGAGATGACTGTTTGGTTGGTCTCATTTAATAGACTGATGTGAGAATACACAATTAAAATTTTGGATTATTGAGTTATTGGTATAATCTTTGTAGACACCTAAAAGAGTCATTGTTAGGACTGTTAAGTAGATAATTGGATTTGGTTTGCTAACAGTTTGGAAGTTTTGCACCTGTATTTATGAAAACTACTTTTCTTCTGAATATCACTTTCTCTCTCTCTCTCTCTCAGTCAAAATGATACTGCCAGGAGCACTTGTTAGGATGCCAGTTGAGACATCTGCATCCCATAACCATATACCTAGGTTTCAGTCCCCGCTCTGTTCCTGATTCTGGCTTCCTGATGAATGTACAGCCTGCAAGACAATGGGCAGTGGTTCAAGTAGTTGGTTCTCTGCCACCCATGTGGGAAAGCTGCAGTGAGTTTCCAGTTTCTGCCTACAGCCCTACCCAGACCTGGCCATTGCAGGTAACAGGGGGTTGGACCAGAAGATGAGAGCTTTCTCTCTGTCAGTCTGTTCCTCTCCTCTCTCTTCCTTTCTCTCTCTCTCTCTCTCCCTCTGTCTCCCCACCCCCAAAGCAAATAGCGTGCCTGCACTATTGCTTAGCAGGTTAAAGCCCTGGCATGCAGCACCAGCATCCCATATGGGCGCCAGTTCCAGTTCTGGCTAATCCACTTTCTAACCAGGTCACTGCTAATACACTTTGGAATGCAGCAGAGGATGACCCAAGTCCTTGGGCCCCTGCATCCACATGGGAGACCCTAAAGAAGCTCCTGGCTCCTGGCTTTGTATCAGCCCACCTCTGGCCATTGTGGCCACTTGGGGAGTAAACCAGCAAATGGAAGACCTCTCTCTCTGTGTGTCTCTTTCTCTCTGTATCTTGTTCTTTCAAATAAACAAAATAATTCTTAACTGAAAAAAAAAAGTATACGGTCTCCAACTTTCATTTCTTATTTAGGGGGAAGAATTTATATATTTTTGTAAGTTCCTTAAAAACTGAGAGCACTTACATATAAAACTACTCAATTTTTGGTGTTTTCTTTTTTCCATAGAACTATTTTAAATAATGGCTTAAATTTCTTGAATAATTATAGAAAAAATTCGTGTTTTTGAATCTTTCCTAAGCCAGCTCCTTCCAGTTATAGTTCTGCCTATCTGTTCGTCTATCACATCCAGATTTCTGAACACAAGGGCACCGAAGCTTCAGGAAGCCCCTTCAGCGCATGGCAGCAGCTGGGGCACTGGCCTCCACAGAGTTTATGGTTTCTAGAGAAAGCCTGATCATCCTTGTGACTCACCATCGTTCCGCCACTCCATGATGAAGTCTCATCTGTTACTCATTCGTGTTTTCTTTAAAAATTATCATCTTTCTCCTTCAGCAGAGCCCTACCCCCAACATAAGCCCCACGTGACGGTGAAGCAGCTTACTTTGTGTAAACAGACTGCTAAATGGATGGGAACAGTGACCTCTGCTGATCTCAACCTCTTACCCCAGTCTACCCAAGCAGTTTTTCCTAGAGATTCATCCATTCCCTATTTCATTCATTCGTTCATCGCAGAGTCACAGTCCTTGAACTTTTTTTTTTTTATTTTGTTTTGACAGGCAGAGTGGACAGTGAGAGAGAGAGATAGAGAGAAAGGTCTTCCTTTGCCGATGGTTCACCCACCAATGGCCGCTGCGGCCAGTGCACTGTGCTGATCCGAAGCCAGGATCCAGGTGTTTCTCCTGGTCTCCCATTCGGGTGCAGGGCCCAAGCACTTGGGCCATCCTCCACTGCCTTCCCAGGCCACAGCAGAGAGCTGGACTGGAAGAGGAGCAACCGGGACAGAATCCGGCACCCCGACCGGGAGTAGAACCCGGGGTGCCGGTGCCGCAGGTGGAGGATTAGCCTATTGAGCCACAGTGCCGGCCAGACTTTAAAATGAAACTAACACCACCTGCCTAATTGGGCTATTTACCTACACATAAACAAAATGTGTTTGTAAATACATGGCACTCCCCATGGGTTATTGCAGAAATGATTATCTTCTCACTTCATGACAAGGAGTGCATGTGTGTCTTAGGTCCCTGTGTCACTCTATTACCCCCATCTCTCTCATCTCCCATGTTCTGGCAGAAAAGACACAATGAGAATTTTTTTAAAAAGCATATCTGGGTTGAGCAGTGAGTAGGGTTCTCCTATCTCTAATCTGAAACTATGGCCACTGGCCCATCAGGAGACTGCTTGCAAGTATTGGAGACAGAAGGCACGTGGGAACACAGCTGGGTTTGAGAAAAGGAAAACCCAAGAGACTTGCAGCCCGGAATTGGGGCTCTTAGTGGCACTGACTTCTCACCCAGTCAGGTTCCAACAACCAGCAGCTGTGAGCCTGCCGCTTCACTGTGGCCCTGCCAAGGGCAGAAGCAAAGAGAACCAGGAGATTCCAGGAAGATGTCCCTTCTGTGGGACTTGTTTTGACATCAATTTTTAAAGATTCACTTGAAGAACAAGTATAAATATTTTGCTTGCTTGACAAATGCACGCTGTTAAGAATTATATACTACTATAGTTTTAATGATTTTGTGACTATTTTAAAATTAGAAGTGAAGTTGAACATCATTTACTATTGTTTAAAGCCCTTGTCTATTTATAATCTTTTTATTTTTTATTTGTTGAACTCTTTATTTAGTTGAACACTAAGCCTTTGACTATAATGTAAATTAAAAATATAACATCTCAAAAATAAAATAAATTGATCCTGTAAAAAAATGCCTTGGCTCCTATATTTAGTTTTGCTATTTTTATGGACATTTTTGATATTAAAACTTCAAGCCATTTGTTAAGGATCTTGATGATGACTGAGTTTTCAATGTTGGTAATTATAATATTGGCTCCTCTAGGGAGTTCATCATTTTTCTGGCACATCTGAGTTCAAAGAGATTCTTCTTGCTATAGGGTTAGTTGCTCTGTGTCGGAGGCTTTCTTTGTGTATTCGCTCCACACCCATCGCTATGACAATCTTTAAAGTTCCGGTTACACAAGATGAGTACAGCACCATCCCTAAGGCCCACATTGCTGCAGCGTACAACTGAGGTCTCGTGTTAAATTTCCTGTCAGACACACACACACACACACACACACACAAGTGGGTGGTGGTTTGTGATGTGTAACACCACTGCTAATTCAGAAACTTACTATCCGTTACAGGAAGTGTTAAGATGAAAATCAATGAACTTTCATTTGTGTATTTTTAACACACCATGAAGTTATCTTAGAAAAAAAAGTACCGTATCTATTCAAGAATCTTGGAAAGTGTCTAAAAATCAAGTTTTTTAAATCACAATATGTAAGTATTTCTTTTGATTCCAATCTTCCAACCTCGCATGCTATTATTTAAAGAAAATAAGATATAACCATTTATATGTAATGTGGATACATTAGTTAGGAGCCAGAATGAACACATAACATAAAAGTGTGGCAATTAAGCAGTACACATACTGTTGTATATTAAAAATTATATTCTTTGATTCTTAGAGGAAATCTATGTAAGATTCATAAATATTTTAGCATATCAATGCCTGGTGAATGCATCCTCACTTTAATTATCCACATTCATGTCCCTTTGTTTTGAAGAAACATAAGGCTGAAGGATTAAAAATGACTTCATCGTATGTCATCAACTCTCCTCTTCTTTTTCTTCCTCTGTGCTTAGAAAAATATAGTTTATGACAAGAACTTGCTTTGAGAAAGGTCTGCATTCTGATTTAAGCATTTGGAACCAGAAACAAGCATACTTATCTCTATCATTGTGCTCCATTCATATTCATCCATGCATATACACATATTATTCTTGAAGTTACAAGATTAGATGGCTTTACCACTGCCTCACTAAAATCAGGCTGGATTTTCTGGTCTGTGGTGCTCCTATTGTTTTTAAAATGGCTGCTTAGAAAACCAAGAATAGACACATATATACTGTGCTCTTATTACTATTAGCGTTGTTGCTGCAGTGTCTTTAAAAGGCAGAAAATTTATAAAATCTGAAGATAAACCAGAGTATATATACTGCAGTATATTTTAAAAAGGCCACGCATAAAGAAGGTATGCACCCCAAATTTAATTTCATTATATATAAATGTATTACTGTGCATTTCTCTGGCTATTGATAACATCAACTTCTTGGTCATGATTCATAAATCTAATGTGACTCCTCCATCATTTCAGCTTAAAGTAACACTACTCTTGGATCTTCCAGTCTCATATTTTAAGTGCTTGTTTTAACAATAACATCCAAAGTTTAGGTCAGTGAGAAAGTGCACCTGTCTGAGCACATTTCATTGCTCTTTAGACTTACATACATACAGGAAGGTGACACTGTATAAGGGTAAGTAGAAAAGTGACTAAAGAAGAAATCTGGACTCATCTTTATGAGCTCTGAATAACCTAAAGCAGTTACTATCATCCCCAGTAAGAACATTCAGAGTATTTAGAAAATAAACATTCCAGTGAAACATTCATTTCATTATCCCTGGCAATCCTCAAAACATCATTTTTCCCTATGTGGATTTTAGAAGTGAAAGAAGGAAAGCTGGAGAGAGGGAAAGAGAAAAAGACAAGGCACAGCAGAGCAAATGAAAGACTGAAAATAAAGAAGGATTTGCACCTGGAAGCTGTGGTGTTACCTCATTAAATAACTTTAACAACCTCCCTAGATAAAATGAGTTAGGAATAAGAATTCAGTAAACAACAGGCTCAGCGTTGTGATAAAAATATCTTCCTTTCTTTGAGTAGTGTATATAATTCTTGGAAAATTAATGCTGAAAGAAATATCAAGTTTCATTTGGGTTATTTTTGAATGAGTATAAACATAGCTTTTTAAAAATATATTTATTTAAAATAATTTAGAAAATATTATTCACAATTTCTTTAGTAAAGATCTAAATGTTAAAATGTTATTTTTTTTCTAGTGCATGGAAAACAGTCACCCTTTTAGTATCTTTTAAATAGATATTAATATAACTTAATGTTTAAGAAGTTATGATGAAATTAAACCAAACTCATGGGATGGCATTGTCTTGGATGAAATCCTGAGCTAATTCAAAGAGGCTTGATCAAACAGGAATGCCAGCTGCCTTGTGCAAGCTGAACTCGTGAAAGGGTCCAGTCAATCAGATGGGCCCAGTGTTCCTAAACCACTTTGATGAGGAATTCCTCTCTGTTTAACCCTATCAGGAGAGTAACTGTGAACTGACCAAGCCACTTTCTGTCCTTATTTCTGTCTATATCACCAAACGCCTCTGCTCAATGCATTGAAATGCTCATCTTATTTTACAGAACAAACTGTTGCTCAATTCGAGAATTACAGATAAAACTCAACTAGATCTTTAAACTAAATTTGTTGTGATTTTGCCTTTAGACACTATTAAGCAATTTTTGTTGTTGTTTGGCCATTTTCTCTCCCTTAAAAATTAGTAGTTTTCTGAATTAAAAGGAGAAGGAATTAATTGAATCCAATAGTTTTTATAAGGATTTTTTAAAAAAAAAAATTTTTTTTTTTTTGACAGGCAGGCAGAGTGGACAGTGAGAGAGAGAGACAGAGAGAAAGGTCTTCCTTTGCCGTTGGTTCACCCTCCAATGGCCACCGCGCTGCGGCCAGCGCACCACGCTGATCCAATGGCAGGAGCCAGGTGCTTCCTCCTGGTCTCCCATGGGGTGCAGGGCCCAAGGACTTGGGCCATCCTCCACTGCACTCCCAGGCCACAGCAGAGAGCTGGCCTGCAAGAGGAGCAAGCGGGACAGAATCTGGCACCCCGACCGGGACTAGAACCCGGTGTGCCAGCGCCACAAGGCGGAGGATTAGCCTAGTGAGCTGCAGTGCTGGCCTATAAGGATGATTTTTGAAAACATCTTGGGCTGACACCACGGCTCACTAGGCTAATCCTCTGCCTGCGGCGCCGGCACCCCAGGGCGCTGGATTCTGTCCCTGGTTGCTCCTCTTCCAGTCCAGCTCTCTGCTGTGGCCCAGGAGTGCAGTGGAGGATGGCCCAAGTGCTTGGACCCTGCACCCGCATGGGAGACCAGGAGGAAGCACCTGGCTCCTGGCTTCGGATTGGCGCAGCGTGCTAGCGGCCATTTGTGGGGTGAACCAATGGAAAAAGGAAGACCTTTCTTTCTCTCTCTCTCTCTAACTCTGCCTGTCCAAAAAAAAAAAAAAAAAAAAAAAAAAAAAAAAAAAAAGAAAGAAAGAAAGAAAAAGAAAACAATTTGAGGGGAGAGAGAGAGATCTGTTGTTCACTTCCAAGATGGCCACAACAATAAGAGCAGGGCCAGGCTCATTCAGGTGTCCCACGTGAGTATTCAGAGGCCCAAGCACTTGGGTCATGATCTGCTGCCTCCGAGGTGCTTTAGTAGGAAGCTGGATCATAAGCAGAGGTGGGACTCAATCTCAGGCACTAAAATACTGGATGCAAATGTCCTAAACGGTGGCTTCAGGGCTGCCCCTGAACTGAGTATTTCCATACTTTATTTACTTTCTATTTTGAGATTTCAAAGGACTTATTAGAGTCAAAGACTTCCAGCCAGAGAGGCATGGAGGGGGGCTTCCAAGAGAGGAAAAAACCCAAAGAGCCCCATGGCACTGGTGTTTTTTAAATACAATCTCGAAGGAAAAAAAAAAAAAAAAAAAAAAGAACTTGACAATCAGGTTGGCATTCAGTTACCAGGCAGGGACAAAACTCATCAAATGACCTGGCTTGCTCATGATAAAACAAAGAACCATCCATCGGAAGGGTGGAATAGGTAACTTGTTTTCACAAGAAACTGTGATATATTGATGTTTTGTATGTTTCTTATTAAGTAAAAACTATGCTTCTGCCAGAATGATGTGCTCAATTAAAATCTGCCTTTAAATTAGCATCAGAGAAACAAATAACCAACTAGTGCTAAACTTTTACATAGACACTATTACAGCATTATTACTGATAATCAGTGTTTTATCTTCAACTAAATGAATTATTAAATCTTTGGGTCTGTGAATTGACTAAATTAAAACAATTATTGCCACAAACTTATTTTTGCTTAGAGCATTGCGATCACTTGGATTTAATAATGGAAGCATGTAATCTTTTTAAAGTTCTGCTAATGGTATCAAAATATTAACATCTATCACTTTTTTTAGCACACACAGAAGTTGTAATTGAACAAGGACATTAATCTGAAAGAGTCATTTGATAGAAATAAAAAGTCAGGCTGTAAAGAGTGACATGCAACAAGATTTTCTATAGCTTAAATGATGATGTATGGGCAGAGAATTAACTACTGAATTTTAAATCAAGTGTGGATGCTTCTTCAGCATATGTTTGCTCACTGGATTCCACATGACCAGTGCTATACTTGAGAGGTCATTGTGGATGGTATATATTAAGAAATGGTTTGCACATGTTATATATTCACCATCAACACCTGGTAAATGCAAGGTTAAATGTACAGATATGAAGATAGCAGAATCTCAAGGCAGCCATGGAAGTAACACCCAAGTGTCCTGGGTTCTTCCTTTGAACCTGTTCTGTCCTAAACACCCAGCCTCAAAGACCTCTGAAATATCTTCAACACCAGCCTTCCATTATCTTGACAAACAGCAAGGAACTTGCATCCACAGTAATATCCTCATCCAATGTTCGTGTGAAACGTGCTTGACATTCTATCCTAGACATGCTTTGTAAAAGCTTTGTAACATGGCCAGACCAAGAATTTCCACTTTGTTTGCATTCTGTCTTGATTTTATTTCTGACTTCTGCATCTCAATATAAACAGTCAAGAGAGGTTATGCTACACCTCCAACACAGTGCTTGGCAATTACATCTGTCATACATCCTGTATCATTTCTCCCAAGTTCTATAACCCACAAAACACTAGCCCATGGACCATTTGGCCATATTGTTTGCTACTTTATAGCCAAAGATGGGTCTTTTTTTCCAGTTTTCAATACTTTGTTCTTCATTTTTATCAGCAGAATGATCTTTCTCACCATATTCCCATCACCTTTCTGTTCACAGCCATATAGAAGGTTCTAAGATGGCTCTCATCTTCCAACTCGTTATGGTTTCTACCCACTACCCAGGCCTAAAGCCACTTTCACAGTTTTGTGTATTTGTTAACAGCACTATCCTACTTCACATGCCAATTTCTGACTTAGCCCATTCTGGCTGCTGTAACAAATTACTTTAGACTAGGTGATTTATAATCAACAGAAACTGTTTCATTTCACAGCATCATAGCCAGAGAGCAGCTGTCCTCAGAAGGAATTGTCCCATGAGTCTCCCTTATGTATTTGATCTTTATATCAGAAAGACTAAACTCTGGACTTCAGAGTTGGTGCTAGAACAGTTGTGACTTTGGGGATGACAGGGATGAAATGAACGCATTTGAACTTGAGAAGCACATGGATTTTGGGAAGACAAGGTCAGAATGCTGTGGTTTGAATGTCATGTCCCTCTAAAGTTCATGGTGAAAGTTAATCCCCAATGCATTGCAATGACAAGGCAGGGCATGGAGGAGGTCATTAGACCATGTGGACCCACCCTCCTGAGTGTGAGCAGTGCTCTCATGAAGGACTTCAGAGAACTACCCAGCTCCTGTACGCTCTGTGCCACATGGGGACACGTCCTGAACCCTTCCTGCCCAATGAGAATGCAGCAAGCAGGTTCCATTCTGGAAGTAGACAGTGAACCCTTCCCAGACAACAAATCTCTTGGCATCTTGCTCTTGGACTTCACAGCTTCCAGAATTATGACAAAGAAACTTGTATTGATTATGAATTGTCCAGGTTCAGGTATATTGTTAATGCAGACAGAACAGAGTAAAACAAAGATGACAGGAAATATTCAAATTAGTTGGTTACTTTGTTAGTCCATTCAGGAGAATCCATTCCTTTTTAAGAGGGTTCAAGAATAAGCAATGGCTTCTAAACAGTGACACAGAGATTTCTGGCCTAACTGCTATTTGGTCAAACATTTCTTCTCTTTTTCTGTGAGATGATACATAATAAAATTTCAGATTTTAAAACTTCTTTGAAGCTGTAATGCATTTGTTGTTATGCACACAGTGATGAAACATGGCCCAAAATGGAGGCATTCATTGTAAGGCGAGCAACTATGTGACTTTGCTGGCTTACGGCAGCAAGTTCACTTTCTGTTACTTTTATTAATCTGCAGACCTTTAATTTAAGAGCATAAATCAATTTACACACTCAACCATTAAGTGAGCAAAGCAGAGGCAGAATGATACTTGCACATTTAATTGAGAGGGAGCCTTAGAGCATCATTTGCTTCAGATTTGATGGTTAATCACAAGACGTGGTGAGTTAAATGCTTCATTAATACATCAGTGCAGAAACCCACTGTGTTTTGAAAATTTCCAGTAGAGGTAGGTTGAATATTAGTGAACATTTTCTCAGGCTCTTGAGGATTCTGTTCATCTCTCTCATGTGACTCCAAGAGTCCCATGGAAAAAGCCATCAATCCTGATTCAAAAGGGGCTTATTTAAATAAAATATGGCAGAAAATTTCTCATACACAATGATATTTTAAATTACAAAATTAACAAAATCTGTACAATTTATCATGCATTTTCTAGGTTGTTTTTTTTTTTTTTTTTTTTTTTTTTACAGGCAGAGTGGACAGTGAGAGAGAGAGAGACAGAGAGAAAGGTCTTCCTTTTTGCCATTGGTTCACCCTCCAATGGCCGCCACAGCCGGTGCATCGCGCTGATCCGATGGCAGGAGCCAGGAACCAGGTGCTTTTCCTGGTCTCCCATGGGGTGCAGGGCCCAAGCACTTGGGCCATCCTCCACTGTACTCCCGGGCCATAGCAGAGAGCTGGCCTGGAAGAAGGGCAACCTGGACAGAATCTGGCACCCCAACTGGGACTAGAACCCAGTGTGCTGGCGCCGCAAGGCAGAGGATTAGCCTATTGAGCCACGGCACCGGCCTAGGTTGTAATTTATTTTAATAAGAAAAGATATTCCAAGATTTCATTACAGAAATATGTGTGGTATTTGGAATATGTGACTCTGTGGGTTGACGGTTACATTTCAATTTTTAAATTATTTATGTTTTGCATTTAATTCAGGTAGATGAAACCAAAATTTTTTTTTTTTTTTTTTTTTTTTTTTTTTTTTTTGACAGGCAGAGTGGACAGTGAGAGAGAGAGACAGAGAGAAAGGTCTTCCTTTGCCGTTGGTTCACCCTCCAATGGCCGCCGCGGCCGGCGCGCTGCGGCCGGCGCACCGCGCTGATCCGATGGCAGGAACCAGGAGCCAGGTGCTTTTCCTGGTCTCCCATGGGGTGCAGGGCCCAAGCACCTGGGCCATCCTCCACTGCACTCCCTGGCCACAGCAGAGGGCTGGCCTGGAAGAGGGGCAACCGGGACAGAATCCGGCGCCCCGACCGGGACTAGAACCCGGTGTGCCGGCGCCGCTAGGCGGAGGATTAGCCTAGTGAGCCGCGGCGCCGGCCAAAACCAAAATTTTCTAAAAAGCACCTTTATCACCAGATATTCCTTATACCTAATTATGCTGAAAAGTTTTGAAAATAATTTATTGAAAATAATTTAAAATAATTTTTAAAAACTATCTTGTATTTTATTTCAATTCAACAAATACCATAGATACCTTACTTAAAATTTTTGATTATGATATGAAAATAAACCATCTGTACTTTCATGAAGCATTGAAACCAAAGGGAATAAGCAAGACACAGGTAAATAAAAATTTTGACAGTAACTTTTCTTAAGTCCCATTACCATGCAGATTTGATATACAGCTGGAGATGTGCACATTTACTTTAATTCATTTAAAATTCATTCATATTGACTTCATTCTATTGCATTACAATATGCACCACCAAGAAAGAAACCATTTTTATCACACTCATTTCAGAAACCTTGAATCAAAAGAATCAGGATCTGAGAAAGATATGGATAGATGATGAGATATGGATATCTCATATCCATGGACAGATTGATATGATATATATGGATAGATTGATGAGAGTGTTTCAGAAATTCATGGAAAATGAAATTAAAAGATAAGTTTAGTTTGGGGCAAAAAGCTTTTCAAGACTAAGCATAATTTTTTCATTAGACATATTTTTCTTGAAACTTTTGGAAGACCCCTTAAATGCATGGCCTTACCATGTTTTTGCACCAAAATAAACTTATTTTGTTTTTGTTTTACACAAGCTTTGTGAAGCACCCATGTAATGGAAACCAACTACAAATATTGAGCTCTGCCTTTGAAAACAATTAAAAACTAAAAATGAAGTGACAGGAAAATTTTAACATTTACCAGATAATTCAAACTAGGGATAGATTCAATATATCAAAATGAAAAAGTCACTTCTTTTATGAACAAAGTATTAGAAAAGGAAAAGAAAATAAAGACAGGATGACAGCAAAGAGATGCATATGAAAACAGTAAGACAATTGGTGTGGCCAAAGTGAAATTTTTCAATATTAAAGGTTGGAAATATAAAGTAAAACACAAAAGTACTGAGAGAAAATACACAAGATTATTTCAATAGTCTTGACTTCAGGAAAGGTCTTCCTGAAACTTATAAAAACTGAGAAATCATTCAGCAGGGAACTGGGAGGTAAAACTTTTGCTTTATTTTCCTTGCTCATTAACACATAGAATTGTGTGCATTTATAGGTTACCTTGGGAAGTTTTGGTGAGTGTTGTGTGATGATCAGATGACGGTAAGTGCATCTGTCCCATAAAATGCTGTGCTGAACATAATCAAAAATCCTTTCTTCTAACTGTCTGAATTATATAATTTATTGTCATAATCTATTGTCACTCTGTTTTATGACAAAACTCCAGAACTATTTCTCCTGTCTAACCAGTACCCACTGAACAACCTTTCCCTATCCATTCCACCCACTAATATTCTGTCTATCCTCTGGTAACTACTCTTCCAATCCCTACATCCACACAATTCATGTCTTCAGATTCCAGACAAGGGAGATCAGGCAAAGGAGAATTGCATGAGTTTCTCAGTATGGACCAATAGCTGGAACTATAAGTGCCCCGAAGTTTTAACAGGCACCATTCTTATTCATCTCCAGTGAATGTTCAAAGGCTTATGTTTATGTTGGCAGAGGTGAATTATGAAAGAGATGAATATCTTCAACACAAAGGTAGTAACTTTAGGGTACATTTATCATCAAAGGAATAAATTAGTGGATTCAAATATGGAACTGCACTTCAAGGGCCCTAGCCACCTACTTAGGAGCAGCTAAATTTACAGGATCCTGTCTACCATGGAATGAAGCCATTTGTCACGACTACACTAAATATGTGTTATAGCATTGGGATTTTCCTTTTCTTCCCATGATGCCTTTGTAAGTAGCCACGTCAACTGACTGACTAAATGCACTATAATGAAATCTCAACAGACTGCTCTGTCCTTAAGGGCACATGTAACAGAGATAAAAGTAAGATGGTGAGTTGATGTCCCTGAAATTAGATACCAGCTCACATATTTCTTCATGGAAATGCAACTGGTCAAGTATAACACTGAAGTACCATACTAGAGAATCATGGAGTCAGTGGGAGCTCATAAATGCTACATTATATCCAACAGCCGAATATAGGCACCAAGTGACATGGTGCTGTTTTTCCCATGTCAGAATTCACGGCTAAAAGGTAAAGCTTGAGTGATGAAGCTTACGGTTTTATTTAAAAACCACCATGATAGCCACTTGTATGTGACAACTTGGCTGGGCTGCAAGGTGACCAGACATGTGACCAAACATATTTTGGTTGTTTCTAGGAGAGTATTCTTAGATGGGAATATAGAGTATATTTAGAGAAGACTGAGTCAGGCCGATTGTCTCCAATAATATGAGTGGGTCTTATCCAGTTAAAGGTCTGATTGGAACAAAAGGCTGACTTGGACCTTTCCCTGAATAACAGAGAATTCTCCAGCATATTAGAACATCAACTCTTCTTGGTCATATAGAGACATGTGGGCTTTCACCCTCAAGCCAGGAAATTTGCACTTTAAGTGTGCAAATTTTGGACTTGCTAACCTATAACAGCTCTCTTTCTCTATCTTGCTTTCCTTTCTCTCTCCTTTAAATGTGCATATATATATATACGCACACACATATATATAATCAATTTATTTTTATATATATTATCTCTATAAGTACATATTACATGCATGTGTGTGTGTATAAATGATATTTACTAATTGGTTCTGTTCGTCTATTTAGCATTGATTAATATATCCATTTGCAAACATTGCTTCCCATCCCTCTGGTTTTGAGCCCATACAGTTTAGAAGTTTAAAACCAAAAAGAGAAACCTGCTATTATGGAAGACAGTATTCTTGGAATCATATCTTCATGAAATCTGTTATATATATTAATAAATTTTGAAAAGTAGTAAAAAAATTTAAAATCATGGCTGGCGCTGTGGTGTAATAGGCTAATCCTGTGCCTGTGAGCGCTGGTTTGTGTCCTGGCTGCTCTTCTTCTGACCCAACTCCTGGCTTACGGCCTGGGAAAGAAGTGGAGGATAGCTCAAGTGCTTAATTAGGCCCCTGCACCTGCATGGGAGACTCTGAAGAAGATCCTATCTCCTGGCTTTGGATCAGCCCAGTTTTGGCCATTGTGGCCATTTGAGGAGTGAATAAGAGGATGGAAGACCTTTCTCTCTATCTCTTCCTCTGTCTGTAACTCTGCCTCTCAAATAAATAAATAAAAATATTTTTAAAAATGTAAAATGGTAAATTAAAAAAAGTTCTCAATGAATGAGAAGCTGAAACTGCTATCTGGGCATTTTGAGGTTCTTCATGCCACTTGAACAAACAGGCAAAAATTATGTTTGCATCTGATTACCAAAAAAGTAATTGGTTTGATGATATAAAATGGAAACAGACACCATTAGGAGAATCTGAACTCCTATCATTAACTTAGTTAGTATTTTCTAGGTTGACTAGGGTAATTAGCAACCCACAATCTTGATACTATATCCTAATAGAGTTTTTTAGATCATTCATTCTATAGAGATCATAGGTAACTCAGGGCTTCTCTTCCTGCCTTCAATTTATGATGCAAGATTTTGAGACAGACTATCACTGCTAGTCATTATGGTTAAGGAAAAGAAAATGTTGAAAATATACTTCTGCCCAGAGACCAGTGCTAAACCTAGTGTGAGAGGAAGTACAATAAAATCAAGTGCCTGGGAGATCCTTAGTAGATGCACTAATGTACATGTATATTGAGACTCTATGAATGAAGAGGAAATAGAAGGCCATACCAAGGATTTTAGAAACCCAGGGCATGAAGATGAACAAACTGCATTAAATTGTGGGTTGTCTACACTGTAGGAAGTCAGGAGTTGTGTTTCAGCTATGTTTAATAGTAGCAGTATGTTGACCACCATAACTTTTGTCATTTTACATGTTCTTTATGGAAGGGATATTGGTCATCCCATCTGTAGGACTGTACAGTATGGACACCTGTGGTTAAATCCTATGAAGAATTAACCTTTTGTCTTCAGGGTATAGAAGTGACATTGGCTTTGAGGAAACAAACCACTGGACCGTCAGTCAACATGTCCCAGCCAGCTGGGACTGTAGCACGAGGGAAAAAAGGTGGACCAGGAGATATGCTTGTTCTGAGATCTGAAATGTGAGGAGTGAAACAAGAACATCCACTATTACTGCACTCAACTGTAGTCGCAAAGGACTTCACCCTCTTATTTCTGCTACTCTGATTTCTCAAATTGTCCTGATTTCTGTGTTTTCTGAAAAATCATTCTTCATTTTTTCACTAATTCTTAATGAACAATCTCATAAGTTTCCAACAAAGCACATTTGGGAAGATAAGCTAGATTTCATTTCTGTCACTTACAGGAAAATAAATTCATATCATGTTTACATTTACAATTGATTGGATACATGCAAATAAAAATGGCAAGGATATATTTCCATCAATCACAATGGACAAAAGTAGAACTGAAGACAGGCAATTTGAGGGAAGTTGCTGGAGAGCAGCATTTTGTACTGTTGCTGTGGTTATAGTTTTATATGAATTTTTGGATAGCTATTTGGTGGAACCTGACACAATTATAATTTAAAAATATAGCAACTACAGCAACTTAGTCTATGAAAATATTTGGAAAATTTTTGAAAATAACCCAGATGAATTGACAAGAGTTTTTAGCATATTGGATAATTAAAAAGCACCATATAATTTCCATCAATAATGGAATAGTTATGAAAATTTTTAGAATACCATGCAGCTTTTATAGATCATGAACTGATCAGTATCTACTAAAATGGAACAATGTCATCATGTTTTTGGGTTAAAGATGCAAGTCTACATTCTAAATTATGTAAAAATCATTTACTTATCTATCCAACACACATGTGTCTAGATATCAATATGTGATACACAATTACTTTATGTGTATATATTAGATCATTTGGGAAGATATGCCTAAACAGAGGTGATTCCTAGGTGGAACATTGACTGAAAGAAGTCTTTATCTAAATTCTCAAAAATATTTAGTGTGTACTTTCTGCAACAACAAAAAAAGATAGATAATGATAGATAATATATATAGATAGGTATAGATAGATAATGATCTCCAGTTCCATCTATTTTGTGAAATAAGCCAGACACAGAAAGACAACTATTGCATGTTTTCTCTTATATATGGAAGTTAATATAGAGTATAAAAACCATGTCCATATCCTATTACTTGGTCTATAGATAGTTAAAAATATTGTCTACATTAAATTTTATGGTCTACATGAAAATATATATCCTTCTTCTTTCACTTAATGCTTATTATGAATCCCACATTATGTGATTTAAAAAATCTCCATTTTCAAGAAAAGAAATAGTATATTTGTGTATATATCTATATCTATCTATCTCTATATATATATCTAATATGAATTGTTAAATCTTAAACAGAATTTTAAAAATGCCTCCAGGAACACAAAGAAAAAAGGGAATATCACGCTGTACAGCATAAATATTTATAATTATTTTGAATAAAATATTTTTAGTAAAAAACAAAAATAGAATAGAGGTAAAAGGATGCCTAAAATTGGAAGAACAGAAGTAAACATTCAGATATTTCTAAAGAATGGCACAAAAAAAAATGAAAAGAGACATCAAAGCTAAAATCAGCGTTATCGCTGTCTGTTCACATTAAACCCCAAACTAGTTATGCTATTATTAATTATTAATTAATATTAGAAATACTATTGATAAATAGTAACCCTGACTGAGGATATACCATGTGGAAAGCCCTTTGCTCTTTGCGTCACAGGCATTCGTCAAAGGAACGTCAGCCTGTCCTATGAGGCAAGAACTATGTGTTTCCATACGGAAACACAAGACACATAGAGGTTAAGTTATCAAGCTGGTGTTTAGTAGACCAAGAGACCTGTTTGCTCATGAAGTAAGAGGCATTGTGGATTTACATGGTGAGGTGGATCTACAGGTGTTTTGAAATGGCTAAGCTTTTGAATGCAACATTTCTTAATCCTACAGAATAAGAGCTGCCCCTTTGAAGTCCACAGAATAACAAAGGGCAAGGAAAAGAGCCCTCCTGAAGCTGAGCTCTGAGCACCTATCTAGACTGCATGTGAACTTGGCTTCATCTGCACGGGGGCTTTCTGCCTGTGGCTCACTCAGGCAATGGCCTGCACATGCTCCTGTGGATTCTGCCATTGGAAGCCGACCCAGGCAGGGTTCTGAATGAAACCCCCGGGGGCAAGCCCTCCTTCTGCAGCTGGGGACAACCACTGGTCACTGCGTGGGCTTTGGAAACTCAGCCCTGACAGCAGGCAGCAAGGGAGTAGAAGAAAGGGATGAATGAAATGTGGAAACCTATGCTAAATAATTGTACTTCATGAATATTTATTTCATATAGGGCACAGAGGTCTCAATTTTATTCTGAGTTTTTACAAGAGTACAAATTCCAGACTGTCTCTAATTGCTGCGAGGGACCTGTCATGCTCACTTGAAATCATACTTTTTATTTGAAGAAGCACGCAGACAGTTTTTTAGGACTTCCTGTCCCTGCAGTGCTCTCTGGCCTACCCTCATGTCCATGGAGAGAAAGGCGGTCAGTGGAAAAAGGAGGCACTCCAGAATTAACCAGGCCAAATGAGTGACAGTTTGTTTCTGTGCATGTTTATGACATCAAAAGCATATGGTTTATGCTTTTTTAAAAATTTTTATCTCGCTACATCTTATCTATCAGTGATAAAGTAAGAGAGTAACATTCATTCCACTTTGTAAGTAGTAAATGAAAAAATCATATTACAGTTTCTATTCTTTGCTAACTAGATTTCCCTTTACTCTTCAGCAAATCTATATTTTAGATTAATAAGTAAAACAAAGGAGGGAAGTTCTTCAAACCTCTGATTTAGTACTTTAAGCACTTTGTGTCTGTGTGTGTGTTGTATTACTGAGTGGTACTTGCATTGTTCCCCATTGTTTCCAAAGGAGGGAAATGTGTTTGAAATGAGCTGTTGGCTAATTGGAAAGACAGAGTCTGCATTGTTTTATCGTATGTTGTTGACATTCAATTTATTTTATATACTGATCTGGCTGCTGCATTAAAATAAGATTATTTCTAAATACATCAGGCTGCTGATTTAATTAGCTGCTATTAAGTGAGTTAATAGTAATGATATTATCCTTGGACTTACCCTGGCATCGGTCCATTTCCAGCAAGACTGTAAACCTGACGAGGATTTAGTAGGTACTGGAATTTTCTGTAAATTCTATAAAGGTAAAAATATGGAAAACCAGGAAATTTAGTGATATCTAGTATTTTTAAGTAAATCAAATTTCCTTAGTTTTATACTTATGAGGGTACTTCAAAATTTCCTGGATAAATGGAATGAAAAGATAAGTTTATATTAGTACCAACAATTACTGAAATCTGTGCATGTTCTTAGATATTTAATAGTTCAACAGCAACCAATGGTTCTTTTGGGAAAAAAAAAGATATTAGTAGCAATATTTTATGTTAGAAATAATGTAATGCTTGCATTCTAAGTATACATATTCATTGAGTATATTCTCTAATCTGTTTTCGAACATGATTTAACCAATTATATTTCAAATAAATATTTGTAAATATTTCAGTGTAAAATTAGATATCATCTCTCAACAGATTCTTGCAAATAGATCCTACTTTCTGTAGAACTCAATATTAGGTTACTGAGCCAATCGAACAGATAGTGAAAATATCTCGTTGGAATATATTACGTTGGAATTGTACACATCAGATGAGTTAATGGAGCCTCACCTAGTCTAATCATTTCACATAAGCAACTATCTCCAGCAATCAGTCCACAAAATTCTCAAAGGCCCAACAGGCACATAGCAAGGATTCATTCTTTTCCTGAAGTAAATCAATCTTTGTATCACAAATGCAACAAAAATGTGTCTCAGTACATATATATCCCATATGGTGGACATTCTCAGACAAAACATTAAAAGTGAAGGGATATATTTAGTTTTTTTTTTTAAATTAGTTTGCATGTACATGCAAACATTACTGTATATTTTATGAACACATTCATATATTTGCTGATGGAAATTCTCCAAATTCACTTTGTAGTATCTTCTTACATAAACTCACCTCTAAGTCTGCAATGAACCCCGCACTTGACTTATATTATCTTAGAGTCGTCCTCAGTACTCTCTTTTCTCTGGCACCTACACCCCATTACTGGACAACCTGTGCTTTGTACTGATTAATGTCTATCAAACCTGGCTATTTTATCTCACTGCCTTACAGCAGGCCTGAAAACTCTTCACCAGCCAGCTCTATCCAATCTTGACGATCCAGTCCTGCTCTATACTGCTATTTAAGTGCAGTTGCACAAAAGTTCCTGCTGCTGTCAAGTTATTCACAAGAGAAAATTCAAACATCTTCTCAACACGGCCACAGGGCATCTCAGCTTTCACCTGGGAAAACTCCTCCAGGCTGACACCTTGCCCGTCTCAAATCTGTCTTTGTCCTTCCTTCCTCTGGCAAACATCTATTTGTATCAGAACCAATACAAAAGCCGCCGTTTTCATGGATGGCTATTTCCTCCTCTGAACTTCCTTAGCATCTTTACTTTAAACATTTCTAGTTTAACACTGACCATATGGCATTGCAACATATCTGTTTAGAAGCCTGCCTCCCGGCATGCCTTTGTCTTGTTATCTTTTATCCCTGTGCCTAGCAGTTTGTATTGGCCCAGGAGTTGCTGTCTGGATGAGTGATATGTGAATACTTCTTCACACCTGTGGACCTGAATGGGAAACTTTGTTTTGAGTATAGAATTCGGTGACCTTTTCCAACATCTCTAACTGATCAAAGTCAAGAAGATGGCCAAAAACGATTGGAAAGGAAAATGCTGAGTTGTAACCCACAGTGAATGGTGCATGCTGGGAAATTTATGTTTTCTTCATAATAGATCTCCCTTCAAATGTATTTATGTTTCATTCGACTTTGAATGGTCCCAGTCAGTGTATAATAGGCAAAACCCAAGGGGGTGGGCATATCTGAATACTCAGAGGTGCCCTTTCTACCCACCAAATTTAATTTCCTTCTGTATGTTGTTTTTTTAACTTAGACAAAACTAAATGAAAGATCTCTGTGAGTGAGATCCCAGTGGAAAGAACAGGTCTTCAAAGAAGGAGGTACCTTTCTCTGAAGGGAGGAGAGAACCTCCACTTTGACTATGATCTTGTCTAAACAAGATAAGAGTCGGAGAACTCAAGGGGCTTCCATAGCCTTGGAAACTCATGACTGGTGCATAGGGAGATTACTGATGCCATAGACAGGAGTGTCAATTGGTAAAGTCAACAACAGGAGTCACTGTGCACTTACTCCTCATGTAGGATCTCTGTCCTTAATGTGCTGTACATTGAGGCTTAATGCTATAACGAGTCCTCAAACAGTATATTTCACTTTGTGTTTCTATGGGGGTGCAAACTGTTGAAATCTTTACTTAATGTATACTAAACTGATCTTCTGTAAAAAAAAAAAAAAAAAAAAAGAAGAAATTATCAATTCCCAACTTGACTCTCACTGGGATTAAACATGACAATAGGTCTGATCTGATTTCATCATCATTTAAAAAATCATCTATTATTTTTCACTTTATGTTTCTGTGTGGGAGCAAACTGTTGAAATCTTTACTTAATGTATGCTAAACTGATCTTCTGTATATAAAGAGAATTGAAAATGAATCCTCATGTGAATGGAAGGGGAGAGGGAATGGGAAAGGGGAGGGTTGCGGGTGGGAGGGACATTATGGGGGGGAAGCCATTGTAATCCATAAGCCGTACTTTGGAAATTTATATTCATTAAATAAAAGTTAAAAAAAAAATGTGTCCTGTAACAAAAAAGAAGGCAGATTCCAGCTCAGGGCCATTCTACTTGATTAATATTATCTAATTTGAGGGGGATTTCTGTTCCTCTGAAAACATATTTTAATTCTTTTTCTCTCATGACTCCATTTGTCTCTAACTTCCAACATATATTTGTCTTATCTAATTATTTGGGAAGCACTTCTTGAGTTTTTTTTTTTTTTCTCAAGTTACCTCAAATACACACAACTGACAGAGTTAAAGTCATCAAGAAGAAGTCATTTTAGTACGATTAAATTACTTACTATCTTGAATCTCTATAAGCAAGGCTGGTATTTTTTGTGATACCACATAGTGAAAAGTGCAGTTATTAAGCTATTATAAAAATAATTTCTATCATGTTGAGTAGAGAAGACAGAGACTTGTACATTAAGGAAAGGGAAAACATTTTTAAAAAGAAACAATTTCTTGTTGATAGAAAAATGAAGAATAGCCTTCCTTTTCTTGAAATAAGTTTAGAAGTTAAATGGTCAGGATGGAAGTTACTTTTCAAAATGTCATGATTTTTGATAACATTTCAACTTTGGCAAGCCACAGAGGAAACTTGTTTTCCTGTCATAGTGTTTGCCTGGGTGTCTTAATCCATTGGCCAATTTCTGGTTGGGATTAGGAAAGACATCTAGGAAGCACCTGGCCAGTTCAGCTGCACTTTTGTTCTGACTGTTCTTTTAAATAAGACGTGAGATTGACTCTTCAACGTGGTGAAGCTCATGTGTTCATTAAATATCATTATCTAATCCCTAATTTGTTACAAAGTGATATTTCATGTTACAGCTAGAATACTGAGATACATGACAATGCAGATGAAATAGACTGTACTTCTCCAGGAAGTATGGCATCATGTTCCCCAAAATCTACATGCAGAAAATTATCCCAATATATTTTGCCTAGAAGCTGTGTATAAATTCTGTCCCTTAGTGCTTATGATCATGAGGTAAATCCTTATGATTTACCTCAAATCACCTAGAAATACTTAGAGAACCCATTTTTATTCAACAGCGTTTATGAAGCCAGGTTGAATGGGAAGCTCTTTGCTAAGGGCTAGGGGTGACAGCTGGGGTAGCGCTCATGCTAGGAAACTAAGAATATTTACAGAAGTTCATTAGAAGAAAATTTCAGCTATAAAACGAAGAGCCATCATATCAATATATTTCGTGCAGATGCTAGCAACCTATAGTCAACATCAACATAGGTAACTTTTTAAACATTTAAAGAAGTAACATTTTAAACATTTTTCTATCTTAATTTTGGTCGATCTCAATGCATATCTGAGATAGAAAACAATGATAATTTTAAAGAACATACCGTTCTCCTTGCTTCCCACCACTTTTGGGGTTCACAAAAACTAAAAGTGGGTGAGTACCAGGAACAGGAGTGATCTGGAAAAAAATTGGGATATACATACAGACTATTAGGTGCATTTTGCACGTCATCTCCAAGTCACAAAACAGCAATTTGCGATTTCAAGAATGTGACATTTCCTTCTGTAAGGATTACCAACAGGAACATTCCCTCTGCAAATATGGGCAGAGTTAGCAAGGAACAGAGCAGACAGGAAGAGAGTTAGGAAGTGGAGTAAGGTTTGTAATACCTGTGGCACGAAAACAAGGATCAGGGTCTGTGGAACAACGCATAAACCAGCCACAAGAAAGATGTGAAGAATTTGAAGGGAAGCGACCAGATGCAAAGAAAGAGACCAGATCATAGACAAGCCCTCCTTTCACACAAGAGCCCTAACTCAGAGCTGCATGGTCTGAATGAAATCCATCTCACTAAACAGCGGTGAAGCACAAACTCTCTGAGATGGCATGAGGCTCCTTTCACCCGAGAGTCCCTGTCCACACCACCTTCCTTGGACACTTCCTTTCCTGGCGTGCTGAGTGCATACCCGCTAATCACATCGACACTTCCATTAAATATGGCCTCACTTTCACTTCCCAGGAGTTGACTGTGCAGGCGCTATGGGCCACGTGTTGCTTTCATCCCTACTGACTTTTCTGCAGAACAAGCAAGACATAGGGCCTATCTAGTAGCACTTAGACCCGTGTGGAGAAAATGTGCCATAAATTAAGAAATAAGCAGCTATACCTTTAGCGCTAAAACTTGCTAACAAGGGAAATAAAGTAGTAAAGCAATAAACTTATGCTGTCACTGGATAGAGTTGTCTTTAGGTCCAGCAGTGCAGGCTTGTATTTTACTGGACCTCAACGCTAGGAGGTAGACTTTTAAAATCAAAATATTCCTATTCACTATGCTACCATCTAAATACAGCTGGGTAAGAAGAATAAAAATAAAAAAAAATGCAGCATAAAGGAGCCCTCTAAATATTAAGTTGAAAAGTTTTAGATCAATCTTCTTTTGGAAAATGGGCTCCAAGAATCCTGATGGTGGTCTTATTTCCTGTGTAGAAAGTAACCCTTAATATTTAATGAAACAATTAACAACAACCATTCCACCATATCACTCTCCTCCTTCCTGTCTGTTTAAACAATGTAAGTTAAAATGTTTTACCAACGTATTTTACTCCACCTCTGAAGCAAAATGTCATTCTTCTAATGAGTCTAGGCAGTGGGAAAATGTTAAAACCTTCACATTAGTTAAATAAGAAGGTGAAGACAGTCTTGAGTTTTTGACCCTACACCTTCTAGTTCTCATTACATCTATCATCTCACAGCCTGTGTAGTACTAGCCTTTGTAAAGAAGGCAATGGTTCTTTATCCCCAATTTTGTATCTAACTCAGCTGGGACAACTTCTGCAGGAACTTCCCAGTTTTCCCTTGAACCAGATGTGCACAACCAATGCACCTAAAGTTCCTAATAGTGTAAGTCCATTCTACTGCTACTGGATTGGAACTCATACCATGTCTACCCATGGTGGCTAAAATGAGGTTGTGGTGCAGCAGGGTAAGCCACTGCATGCAATGTTAGCATCCCATATGAGCTCTAGTTCAAGTTCTGGCTGCTCTACTTCTGATCCAGCTCCCTGCTAATGCACTTGGGAAAGCAGCAAAAGATGGTCCAGGTACTTGGGTTCCTGCCAACCATCTGGGAGACTTGAATGAATCTCCTGGTTCCTGGCTTTGGCTTGGCGCAGCCCTGGCCGTATCGGCCATCTGGGGAATGAACTAGTGTATGGAAGATCTCTCTCTGTGTCTCTCCTTCCCTCTAACAACGCCAACCCCACAACAGAATTCTTAGGTTTGAAAGCCAGAGACCTTCAGTACTCCATAGTCATTTTCAAGTCTAGTAAGTTAAAAATAACTAACTGTTTTGTTCAGTAATAGTCTTGATAAAAAGCAATGGCATTTTAGTGACTGATGCTGCTATTGGCACTCAATTCCCATATTCCTTTTCTTCCTGAGTTAAAGAACCCTGGGCAAAGATTTAATGTTCCCATCATATTTATACTTTAGAAGTTGCAGTTACTGCTTACAGAACGTGTGTGTGTGTGTGTGTGTGTGTGTGTGTAACTCGGTATCTCCTAAAGAAGTAGAAAAATGTGTTTTGATTCTATCTGATGAGATGTCACTGGAAGTCACTGTGGACAGAATTGTGTCCCCTGTAATTCTGATGTTAAAGCCCCAAGCCTCAGTGTAACTGTTAGCATTTGGGGATGGAGCCTCAGAGGATAACAGGGGTTAGACAAATACGTGAGGATGGGACATGCAGGATGGGATTGGCGCCCTACAAAAAGAAGAGCAGATGTATCTCTTCTCTTTTTCTCTTGGCATATAAAGTCAAGGTCACGTAAGCGTTTGATGAGATGCTGGTCACTCACAGGCTAGGAGGAGACCTTGCTGGTCCCACCCAGCGTACAGTAATGTGTTTCATCAGCCCCGGTACACCAAGAGGGAACTATTCTGTAGGAACTCAAGGTAGATGCTCCAAAAGGAAGAATGAGGACCTCCAGCCTTCCTCCTGACACCTGCATGGAATCTGAAGATCACAAGCAGAAGCAACCATGCTTAACTAGAAAGTGACCTTGAAGATGCCACAGTGAGGACAGGAAACAGAAGGATGGCACTGCCACTGCTGGTGAAGACAGGGGGTTGTCTTTCCAGATATCCTACTTGTAAACCTCATTAACCAGAGACAAATCTGTGACTGTCTTATTCAAGGCACTGTTATGGTTTGTTGGGTACTTACTTTTGCTATTTCCTTGGTACATTCTATAAAATCTGATTGTATTTAATGGACAGACAAATGCCCAGGGGGCTCAGAATTGGATACTGATAGAATCAGGCACAAGGAGACATTTTATCTTTCACCTAAGTTGTTGATGTCCACAGTCCCTAAGCAACCTGATCACAAGCCCCAGAATAGACTCTGTATATTAGTTTATGTTGTACTCCCTCATTATTGAATATGGGCATACTCATTTACAATCAATCCCTTTCCAAATTAGATAGTCTCAGATAAAGAAAACATGTAGGTACTAACAGATACAATTTTTTAAGTTAGTTAATTCAATCTGACAATTTGATTTCAGAGAGGTCACTCAGGTAAGAACTAATTTCCCTCTTCTTTACAGAATTTGGTTGGGAGAGGATTTGTATTGTAAGTCAAATCATATTTACTGGATAAATGAACAGAAAACAATTACATATTTTTGAAACTTAGCATCTCTGACTTCAGTAAATAAAGCTTTCTGGAAATGTTCCACAATAACGTTTTTGCAGTTTTACATTGATATTTCTATATATTTAGGCAATCTCAAAATTTCAGTAATGTTACAAGGCCTGCCCAAAGATCTTTTCCTGTGTACTACTTGAAAGCAAACAGCCAGATTTACGCTCCTACAATCTCATTTAGTTTAGTATTGCCTACCCACCAAAAGCATTCTCTTACAAAATACAACACCACCATCTAAACCTGGGAAATGATTCTGGGTTAATTTCTTTTCTTTAAAAGATTGGGACAACAGCTGAAACTCGAATGAGATCTGAATATCAGAGAGTAGTCATGTATCAATGTTTTGTCAATTTTACTAATTCTCTCGTGGGCTCTATCTAATCTATTCTTCAACATGATCAGTTCTGAGTTTTATTTTCATATACAAAGTTTGAAACAAGATGTAGAAGTCAGAAGATACTTTAATAACTATTTGATTGCCATCCATAAATGTTATACATTTTGTGGGGTTGGAGGCAAAAGAATAAAACACAAAAATATCCAAAATTCTGCCACCATGAAACTATTGTTTCTTGGAAGTACACATACAAAAAGCATTTGTGACCATCTTAAGTAGAACATCATACATAAGAGATGATACGCTAGCTGCTTGATGTACAGCATGAAGACACCCTGAGCCTGTTCCCAATTTCCCATCACCCCACCAGAGCCCTGTCTGAAAAACAAGAGTACAACAAAGGGGATATTGACAAGAGGAGAGAGTGTTCCAGAAATATTTTATTGCACCTGTGGTACATGGAATCTTGAAGAAGGGTTATAAATTAGGTGTGAAAGGCATTCCAGAAAGAAACTGCTCAGTCTCCTCTCCACTGAATATAGCCTGTCTAATTTATTTATTCAGAGAAAGCAGACATTTTGTATAACAAATGTAAAGAACATGACTTTGCAGTCACAATTGTTTTGGATACAAGTTCAACCATTCTTTGCTGTAGATATTCTCTTCCTTACTTGTCTCACTTTTTCCAGTGCCCTTAAGTGCCTTCAATCTGCCTGCCTTTTTCTTTTTTCTTTTTTTTTTTTCTCTTGACAGGCAGAGTGGACAGTGAGAGACAGAGAGAAAGGTCTTCCTTTACCGTTGGTTCACCCTCCAATGGCCGCTGCACTAGCCCGCTGTGGCCAGCGCACCACACTGATCCGAAGCCAGGAGCCAGGTGCTTCCTCTGGTCTCCCATGTGGTTGCAGGGCCCAAGGACTTGGGCCATCCTCTACTGCACTCCTGGGACACAGCAGAGAGCTGGACTGGAAGAGGGGCAACCAGGACAGAATCTGGCACCCCGACCAGGACTAGAACCTGGTGTGCTGGCACCATAGGTGGAGGATTAGCCTATTGAGTTGCGGCGCCCGCCCAATATGCCTTTGACTCACAAATTCATATCTGCTCCTTCTCCTGAATTCTAGATTTCTGCATTGGACTGCCTACTTGAAATGTGCATGAAAACCCAAAAGGACTGGAAATTCCTCCCCCAACTTCATTCCCTCAGACCCTGCTCCATCTCAGCTGATGGCAACTCCATGTTGCAGTTGCATGGGCAAACAGTTTGGAGATGTCCCTAACCCCACTTTCCCACAAACACTGTCTCTTTCTCATCAGCATGCCCCTCTGACACTGTTCCCAAAGTATGTCCAGGGTTCTATTACATCTCTCCACGGCCTCTGACAAGCTTTGGGGTAAGTGTGGTGTTGCCAGGAAGCTCTGCTCCCCAACAATCTAGTCTTAACAACAGAAGCCTATTAAATACTGGAAGTTCTTGTCTATTAGGGTTTTCAAAAAGTCCATGAAAAAGTGTTTTAGGACAAAACTGTGCGTGGATTTCAAAATGATTTGTGGCAAAATAACACTATATTTCAATCTAATTTTCCACCATTTTTGGAAGTATCTTTGTAACTGAAATCATATTACTGCTCTGTACAAACTCCCCCAATCCCAATATCTCCTCATCTCATTCAATTCAAATGTCAAACTCTTTATGCCGCCCCTAAGGGCTTTAGAGAACCCAGCTCATTGCTCCTGTAAAGTACTCTCTATCATCTTCCACGCTCACTCTGCTCTAGCCATGCTGATCCTGGAGCTGGCTGGCCAGACACTTACATTAGGGCTGCTCATCCCTATAGGATCCAGACATCACCTTCAGAGTCACGTTACTTAAAATTACAAACAACTTCAACCCTGGACCTTAATACTTCGATCTTACTCAGTTATATTATTTTATGCAATTTAGCATCTAGCACGTAATATATATATATAGAAACAGGGACTCAGTTCAATTGAATGAGTTCTAATAGATAAAAGTATAGAGTGATAATTCTGGGTTTAGATAGGGAGTTAGAATGAAAATGAAGAGCTGGTTAGGAAAAAGTCAACATGGAGGATCTTGAAATAAGCAAGGGACACACAAATCACAGAAGGGAATTTTATGCACCCTGTGCAGTTATGTGTGTTGTTTCGTTGATGACCTTGATCATTACTAGAATGAGATTTTTGCAAATAAGATAATGGAGAGAAACAGTTGTAGGTGGGAAACACAGGCTCCATTTTGGCTAGTTGAGTATGAAGGTCTTTTCTTGCATGCGAAGTATTGGAAACCAGATTCTTCAGTTCTCAAATGTCATTTGTAAATTTTTCTCAAAGAATATTTAGCAAAAAGGTCACTTCAACCTAGAACAGTTTAAACACTTGTTCTGGTTTTCTCCTTATTTGGTCCCAGGTGGGGCAATCATTTGTCTTCTTGGACACTTGCATGGTCAGAAACTATACTTTCCATCCCTTTCGATCATATGTATGAAGTGTAAACCTAGGGTGTGAGCCGTGACAAAGACAGAGTGCCTAACACCTCGATGGGAAGTCCCCTAGGACTTGGGTTAATTAATGAGACTCATCCTAAGCTTATACATGATCTATTACTTCCTCTAATTAGAAATAATAATCCTGATCATTATGCTGGTTATCTGGCAAGAAGTAAGATGAATGTGCCTAACTATGATGAATAGTCTTCTTTAAGCAGTGTACATCTTTTCTGTCACTGAGTTATAGGCAAACTGGGCTGCAACTCAGACTTCTCCATAGTATATATTTTTAAAGTTAACTGAAAAAAAATTTCTGGTTGATCTTTTTATATTTCTTGAAAAATTATAACCACTAATTATTCTAAAATTGATAACCACAATGTACATTACGTATTTTTCTATTATTAAATAATTTTTTCAGGAATTTATTCTTTTACTTTACAAATTGCACCCAGAATTATGAATACTGATGTGTACCATATTTTGATCCATCCTGTTAATATGAAAGCTACTTCACATACGGTATTATACTATTATTTTAATTTACAAAGTTATAGTATTGTTTACCAATGTTTGTTAGGACTCATTTCTACTCTTTGCCTATCGACAATCTTAGCTGAAAGTTTTAAAGGCCATAAAAGTTATAAAAAGTTACTGTGTGATTACAGAGATGAAACATACCCACAGAGAATATCAATCATCTATGAGTTCTAGTGTGACAAATTTAGTTGTAATAATGTCAAACATCTCAAATTTCTTTTGAATAAAAAGTACTTATAGAACTTATATTTTTATGACGGGTTAAAGCTTTTGAAACACTCAGCATGTAGCATTTAAATTTGGGTTGATATCAGAGAACATTCAGATATGATTATGCAATCTGTGGAAGTTGTGATTCTGGTACATATGCGGTTGAGTTCCAATGCTGCAGCAATATAAAGGTGCATTTAAGCAAAGGATGACCTTAAATCTAGAAGTCTGGCTACCCTCATTCGAACCTTGGCTCTAACACAGATTGGGGCTTTGGCCTTCTAAGCACCTATAATTTTAAAAATGGTGAACATAATAATGGTATTGATCTCACATACTCAGAGAATTAAACATGCTATATAGAATGATGTTATTCTAGTAGTTAATTTATACTAAGCATTAACCAATGATAGATGTTACTTGGATTTAAAAATTAGACTTCCCTTTCATTAATCTCATTGTAAGAACTATGACTAAAAAAATTCAACCAATCAAAATTTTTTTCTAATTTTTCATATAAAGGGAACATATTTCATGTATTTCATATATACAGATTTAAGGAAAAAATGATACTTCCCAACCTATCCTCCTGTCCTCAATCCCTTAAACACCCTCCTTCCTTTATTATTTTTCTTTTAATTTTTGGAATGAAAAACAAGACTAACACACCACTAAATAAAGAATTCAACAAGTAGTAAGAAAAAAACCACTCTTATTCAGGAGTATAGGCAGAGGCTATAAATGATAATCAAACCTCTAAATGTCAATTTCACCCACATACATCACTTTTTTGGACTCTGTATATTAGTTACCACAAATTAGGGAAAGCATATGATATTTACCTTGTTGGGACTGGCTGATTTTATTCAATATAATAATCTCCAATTGCATCAATTTTATTACAAAATACAGGATCTCATTCTTTTTTATGGCTGAGTGGTATTCCATAATACCACTATATATATCACAGTTTCTTTTTCCAGTCATCAGCTGATGGACATTTTGTTGATTCCATATCTTACAGTGGATCTGAATATTCTACAGGGTCACTTAGTGAAAATTATTGCTATCAAAAGTGTGCACACAATCTGAGATCTTCAATGGGATTATAAAACACCTATGGACGACTCCCAAAAACTAGATTCTGATTCACTATTTTGTTGATTAAATTACCTATTTCTAACAAAGGGGACAATGTTTTCATAAAGAATTCATATTTTTAAGCCTAACAATTTGTGACAGATTTTCTACTTACAATGGATTTTAAACATTCTATATGAAATCCAAATGGTTACCTAGCTATTGATATTAAAACAATTATTATTAAATTTTAATGAGATATTCAAAACAATAAAGAAGCAAGTAGTCCAACAGGTACTGTGTGCCCTGAGCCATGCTTCCAACAATAAAGAATGAATTACTCTATAATATCACAGATAAAACAATACATGTGAAAAAGATTATATGAAATTACAAATATTGAATGCAAATGTGTGACAGTGTTTTGTGTGCTAAGTGGTGAATGGTTTGTCCAAAAACAGAAAGTATAAATTTAAGAAAATGAATAGCTGATTGGAAAGCAGAAACATATAGGTAAAAAACATAAAATCAATTTCATTGGTTATGCCAACTTTGTGGCTATTTGTCCTATTAAAAAGTCTTAAAATGCAGATGGATGCAGATGGGAAAAAATGTTTTTGATATCAGAGACCTTAGAGGGATACTCATAGGATTTTAAAGTACTAAAAATAAAAGAATTCTGACTTTGGAAGATGTGGACAAATTTTGATAAGCTATTTATTTTAATTATTTATTCAGAAATAAAAGTACTCATACAAAGGAAATTCTTTCCTTTCCTCCTCAAGATGTAAATTTACCATGAAAATAACTCTTTAAAATAATAGCTATTCGAAGTATTATGTTTGTGTATATATGTGGAGCGAGAGACGGGGGAGAGAGAGAGAAAGAGAGAGAGCGCACCTACAAATAAATAACACAGGTATAAAAGTACTCCAAAAAGTTTGTGGGGAAACCAGAATATAAATATAAGTTTACTTTTGAACCAAAAAAATTCAGGTTTTCAAAATATAAAATTTCCATGAAATTTAAAAAGACCTCTCATATATAATAAATGTGTACATTTCATATTAACTTGCAAAAGTTTTTAGATTAGCAAGAGATTTCTTGACAATTGGAGTTTAACATCACAAATGATTATTCTAAACAGAATGTCACTATGTCAATCGACCATGAGGCTGACATCTTGATAAACTGATAAAGATATTTCTGAAGCAGTCCACTAGCTAATAGGCACATTAAATAAACATGTTGATAGTTGAATATAGGCTCCTTGGAGATCACGGAAGAAGTGGATATGAAAGGCACTAAAATATGTATTTCAAAAGACACACCTGTAGGCCTTGGCCATCCACAGTCACAGAGTTGGCTCTCTGCATTTTGTTCCTGTCAGTCACTTTGTTTGGCTGCTGGGAGCCACTCTTTTCCTTTTTCACTGTTGACTGTCTTTCCTGTAAGAAAAACAATACTTTTATAAAAATAAAAAAAATTCAAGACAACAGCATAAAACATGTTGAGTTGTTTTACTACAATGGACAAATGATAAAAAGAGTTTCATGGCTCCGAACTTGGACCCAGCTTTCTAATTTGGAGTTCCCAATGTGTAATATGAAATCTGTTCCCCCAATTGGCTCAACATATATAATGTGTTCATGATTCACGTAGCTGTTAAGGAAATGATGTGAGAGAAAGCCAAATTGTAATTATCCCTGTGTGCCCAATCATGGCTCTTCTCCAGAAGTTATTAAGGACCACACCACTTCAGTATTTTCATAATCAGTGGAACAGATAAATAGTCTAGAATTATAATTTAAAGGATATGATACTATTAAAAAGAAAATAAATGCATGCAATATTGAAGATGCATTGTAATTGCATGATGGACTTTTAAGCTATTGCTTTAAATCATGAATGGTGTGTGGCATAAAACACACATTCCACTTAAGCTAATTCTTTTGCTCTTCACAATGTAATCAAATTTATCACTACTAATCTACTAAGTCAATGTTTTCAAGGGAAATTCAAAAAGTTCATGAAAAATGAATAATATGAAAAAGTATGCATAGATTTCAAACTATTTTGACACCAACATAAAGTCATCCATTTCTTTTCATTTTCCATGAGCCATCTGAACATCATGTGGAAATCCCCATCACCACTGTCTGAACCTCTCAGCAGCATCTAACAGAGCCGATCGCTTCTTACTTCTCGGAAATTTGCCCTGCTTGGCTTCCATTACACTTTTTTTTCCCCTCTGCACTCTGGTCTTGCTGCACTCACCACTCCCTCACTGTCTCTTTTGCTCATTCCTCCCTTGGCTTTGCCATCTGGAAGACTTGGCCTCTCCTTGACCTTCTCATCTTCACTCAATCAGCAACTTCATTCAAATCCAAGCCTTTTCAACATTAACGCTGTGAACACCTCTAAACATAGCACACCTGTTCAGACCACTCACTTGAAGCTGAACTCCCATTTAGAAACAGCTTTCTCTGTCTCCACGTGAGTGTCTAAAACACACCGATCCTTGGACAATGCCTCACCACTTCCATCTCTAGATAGCTGACCCAACCATTGTATTATTTTTTTTTCTTTCTTTCTTTCTTTTTTTTTTTTTTTTTGGAGAGGAGGGGGCTGGATTATTGTAACCATTACCTAATAGATCAATCTGCGTCTATGTTTGTCTCCCTACACTCAGTTCTTTACAAATCAACCACACTCATCCCTTTTTACCTTGAATCAACCACACCAGTGCCCTCACTGTCCCTTAATCATATCATCATACTTTGCACTAAAACTTTCTGGAATCTTCTGGAAAACATGCCTCTATATCCATGCAGGGGGTGGTCCTGACCTTAGATCTTAGGCCAAAGAGTAAAGAGAATTTCTCTACTCCCTCCATCCTCCTTTTCTAACGTTGTTCATCATGATCCAAAGTGCTATTTAATACCAGTGTCTACCACTTTTATTAAAGTTACCTAAAATAAAAGACTGTCTTTGTGTCACTGGTCTATTTCAGATCCTAGATCAATGCCTGACAAAAGCCAGGAGAGATGAATAAGTATATAAAGGAAATTTACCACTAAAAACCCAACTATTTAGAAAGTGTCCAAAGCACAGTGTTGAGAAGGATTATTGGGTCATGCCTAGGCTTGATGAGAAAACTTATCCTGATTGATTAGCAATGCCTGCTATGGGGGCTCTGATTGACTGATTAGGAATGTCTGCTGTGGGTGCTCACGTCCTTCAAAGCCTCGAATTTCCTAGCAGATACATGTCCTCACCTCTCCATTTGTTGGTAGGGGCATAATTTTGATTTCTCTAACTTCAGAAGATATTTTGAGTAGCTTTTAGATATATTGGAGCTAGATGGAAGAGAAGTCTCTGACCAAAATAAATGCTGATCAGTATAGTCCATTTATGTTGCAACTTCATGGTGCAGAAACACTGAATATATTTTGTGTGGCTGAAATGGAAGACGTAATAGCATTCCTAAGATTCAAGCTCTTTGGTAAATTATGTGCTTTCACATAGCATAATTTCTGGCAAAAATATCGATATTTTAAAAGAAAGCTCCTTCTTTGTAAGCTTGTAAATTACAGTTTTGCCCAAAGTATAATACATGAGAAGAGTGAATTATAGGATAAAGTTTGGAGTCAGAAAACCTGAATTGAATCCTATCTCTGCTATGTAAGTATTATTTAATCTAGAAAGATCACTCTTATGTAAAATAGAGAAGTGTTACTATTTCTTACAGTTGCTTAAAGTTTAATATAAAATGTATGAAGTTAGTATCATTGTGCTTATATTAGAGTATGTGCTCAATAAATGCAACTTATTATGAATTATGTAAAATACACATGGCTCCCCACTTGGGTGCTCATTAATTTGCCATTATGCAAAGTGTTTTATATTTCCAAAAACATGTATTTTTTAAAAAATCTACTAGTTACATTAGGCACATGTTTAGGTAAAGCTCAATGCTTATATTTGAAAATTCAGAGTTGGTGCTAAGAGTCTAAAAATGTAATGCTGCTGGGAAGTATGGAAATTAATTATAAAGGGTTTTGCATGCAGGTATATAAAACATGTAATTAATATTTTGTAGAAGCCTACACTGTGAAATATATCCCTAAATACAATTATGTTGCCACATGATCCAATAATCACTATTTAAACTTTAATTACTAAAATGCTCGAGTTAGAGAATTAAATAAAATTAAAGTTGGTTAGTCTTACTGGAACTGCATATTTGTAACAGATTCTGTTTTATGAATAGTAGAAATTTAAAATATGTAAGTTTTCATAAATACATATAAATATATATTCACATATATGCTCATGTTACTACATATATATGTATAAATACTTATGTATAAACATGTGTATATATATATATATATATATATATCTTAGTATCACCTGTATGTCTTAGTATCTGTTGATATATATCTTAGATCTACTGGTCTAAATCTTTGTACCTATTAGTATAGATCTTAGTATTTATTTGTACATATCTTAGTACCCATTAGTATATGTCTTAGTATCTATTAGCATAGATCTTTGTATCTATTAATATAGATTTAGTATCTATCAGTACATGTCTTAGTGTCCATTAGTATATGTCTTAGTATCTATTAGCATAGATCTTTGAATCTATTAGTATAGATCTTAGTCTATCAGCATATGTCTTAGTATCCATTAGTATCTGAATACCTATGAGTGTAGATCTCAGTATCCATTAGGAGTGTATGTCTTAGTATCTATTAGTATACATCTTATTAATTAGTATATATTTTATTATCTACTAGTATGGGTCTTAATATCTATTAGTCTATGTCTTAATGTCGGTTAACATGATGTTTATCTTGGCCCACCATAAAGCTAGGGAAGCTCCACTGTGTCAGGAAGCTTCAAAGAGCAGAAGGAGCAGCTGACTCAGAGCTTCGTGTTCCTCCAAGGGGTCAAGCTTTTGAGTAAGCTAGAATGCAGACTAAATACATGCTTCGCAGTGAATGCTTGTGAAAAGGAAGAACAAATTTTAAAACCCTATATTGTACTGCACTTTGAGATTTGACTTTGGACATCTAGAATTATTTGAAAGAGATATATAGCCAGTTAAGTTTTTAAAATAATTTTAGTATATCCATCTGTAAGTGTATTTTGTTATATAATGCAGCTAACACAAAATTGGGAAGCCAACTATTCACTTATTTATTAACTCCCATTTTTTGATTTACTCCTAAACATGGCTGCCAACAACTGAGGGCTTGCCAAGGACAAAAGCACAAGGAAGGAACTCAATCTGAGTCCCCCACATGGGAGGCAGGGACCCCAGTACTTGAGCCATCATTACCTGCTGCCTCCAGGATTTGCATTAGCAGGAAGCTGAGTTAGGAGCTGGAGTTGGGTATCAAACCAAGGCGTTCGAGGATGTGAATGTTGTAAAGCGCATCTTGACCACTAGGGCAAATGCCTGCCTCTGAACACTTATTTGAATACACACACACTCAAACACACACACACAGTGATTTCTTGGGAGGAAAATCCTTGTGCATGGGATTTGTGGACTGAACCAAGGCTGAAAATTTAAAAGCAGCAGAAACTCACAACCATTTGCTTTTTCCCAGGATTTTCCTGCTACCAGACTCATTTGTTTAATGTTCTTTCCCCCTTGTATGGAAGTCCTCTGACCAGGAGGGCAGCTGGCTACATTCGCCCACTTCCAAATCTTTCCATTTTATGAGAGAGACTATAAGAGGGAAAGGGGAAAAAATAACTGCATTTTTCAAAGATCTGCTGTCCACGGGGATTGCCGTGGCCTGTTTTTTGGGTTAAGCACCCTGACTGGCAGAAGTCTCCCATGATATTTAACAGACTTAATTTCCAGTGTTACAGTCATTGAAGTTTCAGTTAAGAACCGGCCAGTCTTATTTGGCACATGAACTCAGAATAAAATCACTCACTGCTAATGGGGGTAGTGCTCACCATTTAATCTTGGGTTTTTTTCTTAAGTTTCTGGGCTCTAAATCACAAAAGAAATTACATAATTTATAATTAAGGCAAATTTCCTTCTACCAGATAAATTATCCTAGATATAAAAGAAGTTGCAAAATTATTGCTTAAATCAATAGAAATTATTCAAACACTGAAAAGTGCAGTTCTAAAAACTCATGAAAGAATATAGAACATACAACTATAAAATGTAAAATACAGTTATTGATATTTGAGTCTTTTCAAATATCAGCCATTTGAGTTTGCTATACAGGGATTTTAAATATAGAATTTAGTGTTTTGTGGTCTGAGGACTTCATGAGTAACACAACAGATCTTAACTGGGAATATATTGTATTAGAATTCCAAAAATAATTATCTTCATAATAAACAGAGAAGAAAAGCAAAGAAAAAAAACACCCATTTACAGAAATCTAAAAGAAAGAGTTCACCATAAATATGTACATTAACAGCCACTTTCTATATCTCATGCTGATTCTCAGAGGTAGGGTAGCATGCCTTGGTGAGAACTGCTTTCTCAAAGCCTTGTTTACCACAATGCTTACTCCTGCTGCTATTGATCCCTGCAAACAATGATTACTCAAGCACAAGATTTTCTTTTTGTCCAATCTCAGCAGGAGACAAGAGCAGCAAAGCACCTGGATTGGCACAGAGCTCCAAAGAGGAGTGCTTTGCTGCCCACAGCATAAGTCACTCACAGCCTGCAACCTGCCTTCTCTGCCATTCGAATTTCCTCCCAGCAACTCCAGAATTTTAACCCAAGGTGTCCTGTCCATATTCGCACCAGTTGCCTCCTCCCTGGAGCAGAAGTGTCACCACATCCACCTGGTGCTACAAAGGTGAAGAGCTGCGTGAACTTCACTTACTAATGGTTGCTAAACTGCACCCTTAGTTAGCATGGACTTCTTGAGGGATTTGAACATGTTACCAGACAAAGGAAATAAAATAATTTCAAAAGTGGCAAGGGCTCTAAACTACAAGAAATCTTTGACAATAACAGCAAAATTACTTGCTGACTAGAAAAGTAGTATTGATTTTTTAAAAAAAATATATAAAATTTTAAATCTAGACATAAAAATGACATATTATAAAATCTGAAACTTCCGTTTCCTTGACATTCCAATAGTACTTATTACAAAACAAAAACAAAACAAAACAAAATTATCTTTGGTCAAATGCCAACATCTAGGTTTGCCAACTGAGTTCCAGCTCTGTTTGTTATTATTATTGTGTAAGTTTGGGCAACATTTCTTTCACCCCTCAAATGCAAAGAGTCAGGTAAGGAAACACTGAGAAAACATGGATAAAGGTACCTGCAGGTGCTCATCACTTCTTGAACTTGAGGGCACATTCGGTAGTTCCCATAAGTCTTGCATTCCATGCATTACCTATGATGTGCACATTTTCTCTGTAGATATGTGGATGTATACCACTTTTAAGATTTCTGTTTGGCATTGTGGAACAGTGGTTTAAACTGCCACCTGCAATACTGGAATCCCACATGAGTGCTAGTTCAAGACCTGGCTACTTTACTCCAAATCTAGCCCACTGCTAATGTGCCTGGGTAGAAAACTCAGAGTTCTGGGCTCCTGGCTTTTGCCTGGCCCAGCCCTGGATATCGTGGTCATTTGGAGAGTGAACTGGTGGATAGAAAATATCTCTTTCTCTCTCTCTAAATCCGCCTTTTAAATAAATAAATAAATCTTTAAAAAAAAGATTTCTACAAAGAAATTCTGATGGGAAGGAATGAAATTTAGAAACGAGGGGGGCTGGTGCCATGGCTCACTTAGTTAATCCTCTGCCTGTGGCGCTGGCATCCCATATGGGCACCGGGTTCTAGTCCCGGTTGCTCCTCTTCCAGACCAGCTCTCTGCTGTGGCCCAGGAAGGCAGTGGAGGATGGCCCAGGTGCTTGGCCCTGCACCCGCATGGGAGACCAGGAAGAAACACCTGGCTCCTGGCTTCAGATCGACTCAGCGCTGGCCATAGAAGCCATTTGGGGAGGGAACCAACAGAAGGATGACCTTTCTCTCTGTCTCTCTCTTACTGTCTATAACTCTACCTGTCAAATAAAAAATAAATAAATAAATCCTTTAACAAAAAAAATGAGAGGGTCGAAGCCAAATAATTTAATTTTAGCTGTGCAGTGTTATAGGATAGCACTGGTACAAAAAGTATTGTGTTTGAAAATGTGTTATGTACAAATGGATAGCATTCACACGTGGACATATGTTTCCATACACATGTATTTCATTATGCACAAATCAGATCTTGCAACCAATGTCAATGTCACTCACTCACCAATGCCTTTGTGATGCACACTAATGGGCAATGGGCCTGGCTGAAGGTTACAGCCAATGGCAACTCTCTTCTTGGTTGCTCATTCTATCAGCTAAGCTCAATGTTCAACTACAGATTTCCCTGTATTCTCCAATCTGTTTATGCCACTTCCAAGTAAAACTTATCTTGTCATTGTAGCTGTGTAATTTACTTTGCAAGCCACACAGAATGTGAGTACAAAATGAAACAGTTGTTCCCACCACTTAAACTCCCTGGAAAGACTCAGTCATACAAATTCAACATACATTTGTGAGTAATATGTATAAGAGAAGTGGTCAAGCTGAACTTCAAAACAATGGGAAAATTTTGGAAATCACCAATGAACAATACAGCTCAAACACCTTCACAGATGTCCTTGAGTTTTGGTATACTTTAAAGCAACTGAAATTGAGTATCACAAGTGATAAGGCTGTGATACACAAAAAAGGGTAAATACAATTCCTAAATAGAAGCTGCCTCCTCAAAGAAAAAACCCTGGATCCTACATCAAAAGTGCAGCCAAGGGCCGGCGCCGTGGCTCACTAGGCTAATCCTCTGCCTTGCGGCGCCAGCACACCAGGTTCTAGTCCCGGTGGGGGTGCCGGATTCTGTCCTGGTTGCCCCTCTTCCAGGCCAGCTCTCTGCTGTGGGCCGGGAGTGCAGTGGAGGATGGCCCAAGTGCTTGGGCCCTGCACCCCATGGGAGACCAGGAGAAGCACCTGGCTCCTGCCATCGGATCAGCACGGTGCGCTGGCCGCAGCGCGCTGGCCGCGGTGGCCATTGGAGGGTGAACCAACGGCAAAGGAAGACCTTTCTCTCTGTCTCTCTCTCTCACTGTCCACTCTGCCTGTCAAAAAAAAAAAAAAAAAAAAAGTGCAGCCAGTGAGTATACATTTATACCATTTATACATTCTAAGGTAAATGTTTAGTGTTGTATATATCTTTCTATATGCTCTCCCACTTCTATTTTAAAACATTATCGATTAATTAGGGAGCAAGTCTTCCTGGTGGCAGTGTCTTACCTCTGTGTGTTTGTGTGTTTGTGTGCTGGGGGGGAATACCTATGCATTCACACATTCACATATGTGTGTACCTAGACTTCAAATATTTTTACAGCTGCATAGTTTTTTAAAAAAGTGTATAAAGATTTTAAGAAATAATGGAAACTTTAAGTTAATGCAGGTCAATGCATCTTACCAGAAAAAAAAATGTAACAAAAGAATAGTTGGGAAAATTTACTTTTAAAAATATTTAAAAAGAGAAGCAGTTATTGTAAAAGCAAACGTTTGACCTACTTATTTGGCATATATGGTAACATTCTGTATCTTTGGTTATTGGAGACTCTGAAGATGAGCAAATCCAAAGAATAAACTAAAATTTTTCGACTATGTGCAAATATTCATGTTAAACAATTAGATGAAATGACCAACTTCCTAATGCTTTTGTCACTTGCGTGTGCCATTTAACAACTCTATAAGTATTATTATGATCATATTAACTCATTTAAAATAGAAAATGTTTAATTTTTCTCTCAGATGAAAAACATTTTATTTTAGACATACTTCCAAGTAAACATTTTGGTTAAGAAATAAGAATTTTAAGTGCTGGTGCTGTGGCATAGAAGATTAAGCCTCTGCCTGCAATGCCAGCATTCCATATGAGTGCTGGTTCAAATCCCAGCTGCTCCACTTCTAATCCAGCTCCCTGCTAATGGGCCTCAAATCCACTGGAAGATGGCCCAAGTGCTTGGCCCCTGCGCCCTTGTCGGAGACCGGGAGGAAGTTCCTGTCTCCTGACTTGGCCTGGGCCAGTCTCTGACACTACTGTCATTTGGGGAGTGAATCAGCAGATGAAAGATTTCTTTCTCTCTCTCTCTCTCTCTCCCCCTGTAACTCTGCCTTTCAAATAAATAAAATAAATCTTTTTGGAAAAAAATAATATAATTTTAAACAATTCAATGAGATAGTCTACACTGATTAGAAAACAACTTTTTGGTGGGAAGAGGAGTCATTGTGATACTTTTGTATAACTGAATCCACATTCTCTGGTGGTGTTCATATATTACAAGTGATACTTCCCCAAGCAAGCTGATTTGAATTAAAATTTTAAGAGAAACAATAGCCTTTGGGCATTTCCTGTAGAGATAATAACAATTGAATAGGATATTGTCACAGAAAAATGTGGAGGCTTTCCTCTTTAATGGAAAGGTAATGCTTGCCCCCCCCCCAAAAAAAAAAAAAAAACCACTGTACCAATCTCTACGTTTAGTTTCAAAAGAAAAATCATTTATTCTGTGACTATACAGTATTCCAGTGACTTTCTGTAAAATGCCACGTGCTACATGATTCATGCAAATGGATTCGTTTTAATGCAATGGAGACTTCAAAGTGAGCAAGAGCCTCTCAAAAATACAGTATCACTAAGACTTGCATTTGATATCACTTTGATATCTCACAGGGCTTGAATGGTTTGCACCTTCTATCATGTGTATGCATTGTAACATGACAAATAGAAATGACACTACTTTCATACAAAGTGGCCACAGCTCTTTGCAAAATAACCCTTATTTTTCTTGATACACTGTGTGTCATGATTCTCTGTTTTCCTAATGCTTGGCATAAAGATAAGTTGGAAATTCTTTTAGCTTATCCCTTCATTGAAAATACAAAGATCACCATTTCCAAATATCAAGACAAATGAAAGATAAGTTATACAAATTAATATCAGGAGGGCATTGAGACAGTCTCAAATGTTGTTCCTAACAATAAGAGCTGAGCTGTATAATGACCTGTAATCGCAAGTGTGAAAAACTGCTTTTTTTTTCTTACGCACCTCAGGAACCAAAACTCCTGAAGTGGGCAGAGTCTGCTGAAAAAGAGAAGTTCATATTAAAGCTGAAAAAAATCAAACTGAAAAAAAAAAAAAAAAAAACAACAAAGGAGGTTCTTATATCACTACACACCTGTGAAATTAGTGAGCACATTAAAAACATACTTCCTTGGTATAATTTTTTCTGAATTAAATAAGTGAATATCTTGTCATTAAACAAAGTGTGTTTTCATGCAGGGTGGATTGCTTTGGCAAATTATTTATCCAAAATACAAATCCATCTAATCAATGAACATTAGTCAGCATCCTTGGCTGGTTTCAGGGACTTCTCTCCAACATGAACAAATTCTATTTGCCTTCTGGAAGGACTCTTTTCCAAGTCCATTTACCCTTTATAAACAATTTCACAAACTTTTTAAGTCTGCATCTTTGTCCATCCTACAGTTGCATTTCCATCCAGTTTTCATTTCTTCCTATGAATACTCAATTTTTTTGGATTTAGACAGTTTATGGTGCTGATTTTATTTTATGATACTGTAGAACTCAAGTATCAAATGGATAATGAAACAAATATCAAGACTTTTATGTGGTAATCATTGAAAACAAGATGAGGTAAAAGGCATTAAAGCTGTTGTCTTCACAACAGTGCATCATTAATAATCTAAGAACACCATGCCCTCTCCCCTTTCTTAGTCACACTGGAAAGGTTTGCATTCCTCTTTGTGTTTTGTGCCCAGAAACAGAGACAAGGTTCTTGAATTCTAAAATCCTGCCAGCTGTGGGACCTAGAACACAAGACATGAGCTTGGGAGAGTGTTTGACAAACCACACACACAATCCTAGCTAAAGGTTTCCCATGATGATGGGATGAGAAGCAAGTTGAATGGGAAGGTAGGGGTTCCCTGGTATTTGTGTGTCCCTGGAAAGAAAGCCACAAGCTGCATATTGCATTGTCTTCCCCTCATCCAAGATATGCCAGGTAGGTTCTGGGTGGATGTTAGATCACCAAGATGGGTCTGAAAACTCTGAAGATACCACTTTACTTCCTTACTCAGCAGAAGCATAGAAAGGCAGTAAGAACCAAAAGAACAACTGAACCTATGTGAGGTATGTCCTCAAAACTGTGCAGCATGGCAAACAAAGGACTAGAAGAATCCAACACTGCCCAAAGTGTTAAGAAGGAGAAAGAATGTAGAGTAACCCTGGATAAAAATGTAGGTTTTCAGGAATGCCACCCAACTAAGAAGACATTTGCACAATGCAATGAGAAAATGCTGCACCTGCAGATTTCTAGGCAAAGAATTCATGAAGTCTGGAGCATGACCTCTGCTCAAATGTTCCATGGGAAGGAGAATCCTATGGAAGTGATTGTTGTTTTGAAGGTGCAGTCTCAACAGATCTGGCAGGGCTTTCCTTGAAAGTTTCCTGGTTCTGTAATATTCTTGACTTTGGAGTCCACGTCAGCTTCATAGCACCTGGGACAAGGAGTGCTGAACAAAATATTTGTGCTGGTGTCTAAATGGGCAGGGCCAAAGCTGTTTGTCAGCCTTAGGGTCTTTCTTTCTCAGTCCCAGGTGGAAGCTTGAAGCCTGAACAAACACTGTAAGACAGCCATGGAATCTTACCTTCTTACCAATTTATAAATGTTTCTTCTCCCTGCAATCCAGACTAGGTGCCCTATTCTTAGGGATCCTGACCTTGTCCTATGCCAGGAGACTCAGATTCTCAGAAAGCAAGACCAGACCCTCCTCAAGAAGCCTGCAGAGCCTGGGTCACATATAGCTTCTACCTTGGAAGAGTTGTGCTCACTCTGCCCGCATCTATAGCAAGCAAGCACTGGGAAGCCAAGTGAAAAGGCTCAGCATAACCACATCATACAATGCAAGAGGTTCAAGTCTATCCTGTCCCACCTTCACATCTACCCCACTAAAGACAGATAAATAAATGTAACCTATCAAAGGTACATCTGGAATAACTGTGACTATTTGAATGTGCACATTACACAATGATTGTGAATTTTCTTACTTGCGAGAACAGTGATGTCTCTTGGTAGAAAATTGTTCTTAATGGTAGAAAACAGCTACTGAAGTATTTAGCGATTCAGCATCACACTGCATGTAATTTACTTTCAATATTTCAACTTAGGTGGTGGATGTTTGGACTGGTACTTATGATGGAAGTTAAGAAGCCCATGTCCTACATCAAGGAGCCAGAGTTCAGTCCTGGCTTTGGCTCCTGACATGAGCTCCTGCTACTGAGCACCATGGGAGCAGCAGGTGGTAACTCTATTAGTTGGGTCCCTGTCACTCATATAGGAGGAGAAGAGGATTGAGATCTTTGCTCCCAGTTTGGGTCTTGCACAGCTTCTGCTGTTGTGGGCATTTGCAGAGTGAACAAATAAATAACTCATCTGTCTGTTTCTTTCTGCATCTCAAATTGAAAAAAAAGGTTCAATTTAATTATACGTATAGTACTTAATATATTGAAAAAAGGTTCAATATAATTATGCATATAACATAAAGTATAAATACAAACATATATGTATTATATATACAATATTATATACAGATATATTATGTGTTATATATACATATATGTGTGTATATAATATATTGTACACATATGTGTAATACAAAATAGACATGCATTATACATAGTGATATATGCTCATACATACATAATTATACATGTATGTATAATAGGCATATATTATATGTGGTATATAGTATGTACATAGGTATAATATACATTGAATTATACTACATAAAATGTATATTTAATATTTATTATATAATGCATATATACAGCATGCGTATGTGTGTTATATAAGGGGACTTCAAAAAGTTAATGGAAAATGGAATTAAAAGATATTGCAAAATTTACATGAACTCTTTGAAACTCCCTTGCATATAGTACATACAGAATATATCTCTGCTATATATGTTTATGCGTTCCTGCATACACACATACAAATACATACTAGTTCACTGTATTGTGTTTGAGGATTTGCATAAAAATGTTGGTGAGAAAACTACTTTCTCTTTACCTTCATACGGTATCTTTAATGACTTAAAACATAAAATTTTTCTGCTACTAAATAAAACCTATGTATATTATCCCAGGGAAAACAGTGTGGTCTCTAGTTTTAGAGAGAAGGCAAGGAGTAGGGGGAGAAGAGCAATGAATACTACTTTTGTGGAGACGTAGAGGTCTCTTTTTAACAAAGAGGAAACAGAAGTAAGCATTTTGGCTACTGAGTAAAAGGAGCAGAGACAGAGAGGGAATTGCTAAATGATAGGCAAGGGGTTCTTTAAGGAGCAGCTTTTTAGCTGGGGCTGAAGCCTACACAGAGAGGCATTAACTATTATGGAAAAACACAGAGATGTGGGTTTTGTACTCACAGCTGTCTCCAGTATGAAAACCTACAGGGTCTGAGAAGGTAATACAAGTGGGTGAACCCGACACCACCACAGGTAATGAGCACCCCACTAGAAGACACCCAGAGGAAGCAAACAAAACACAACCTTGACAGCTGCCATTGATCCTGATCTCTGCCCCTTGGTGGAGCCTTAGCAATCCGTTGGCATTACTGCTCAAAGGCAGGCACATTTTTTCTGAGAGAGTGGGCACTGGAAATGGGTCTGGCAAAAACAAAGTGGGACGCCAAGGAGACATGGGCAAGATCTGTCCCTACAGCTCTGAGAAGGGCAGGCAGTTGACACAGAATGAGTTACAGGGGAGAGAGAGCCACCAGCCCAGACCACAGCTGTCTCCATTCACCATCAGCCTTCTGCGAGCCCCTCGGTGAATTCACACGAAGACTATGGTTGATGAAAGCAATATAGATGTGAGCCACGCACAGACACAACGTGTAGACCATCTGTGTATCAGATGGACATGCATATCAGTAGCTTATTTCTGAATCACAACAAGAATACCACAATTCCGGGGTTAAAAAGAGAAGAAGCCTAGCACCCAGCATCTACTTAGAAAACAAAATCAGATATTAAAGTGCTTCTGTTTTAAATATCAAGATGAGCAGGGCAAATGATTTAGTGTTTTTTTGCAAATTATTATGAGTATATAATTCCAAACGTTATATATTTTTAATCAGAATTAATAGAGGAACTCTATATTTTTATTTAATCAAATGTGAGGTGTGACTACAGAGGGATGTGATAGGTTTTATTTAATCAGTATCCTTTTAATATTAAGTAGAATACACTGTACAGATAATTAGGTTAAAAGATGCATTTGCCTTCAGGGCACTTATTAAGTTCAAACTAATATCAAAGAATTTCTAAAAATCCTATTACTCTTAAGTATTAGGATATTTCTTGTCTTCATATTTTCTAATGTGTAATCATTTTAAATTGACAATTTAATCCAAATTGTCACAGGACAAAGAAAAATCTTTGGTGGGGATGATTGGAGGTTTGATTTAGTTAAAGTATAAGAAAAGTACCGTACTCACATTAAAAGGGTCATTAGTTATTGCAAGACTAAAGTGAGATTAACAAAATCATACCTTGCCCCTATATAGGAATGGTCATATTTTTGAAAAATGGCTTTCATATTTATTGACCCATTTAATATTCCCGCTAAACCAAGATGCTCCAGTTTTCTGACTGGGAAACTGAAAATCATATAGGTGAGAGCAGCCCCAGAAAATGAGGTCAGGGACAGGATACTGCTGCCTTGACCCCACACTCTGTTTATTCAAAGAGCAGCCACAAGAAATCATTTTTTGATTACTTTCTTAGATATGTCTCCATTTTTTAAAAGCTTCTTCTTTAAAACTTTTTATTTGCTCATTTTTATTTGTTTTAAAGATCGACAGACAGGTGAACAAAGACAGCTCCTCCTCCGGTTCACTCCTCAAATACCCACCACACTGTGGACAGGCCAGGCCAGACTCTGGAGACAGGAACTCAGTCAGGCATCCTGTGTAGGCAGCAGGGACCCAACTCCCTGAGCCATCACCTGCTGCCTCCCAGGATGCACATGAGCCGGAAGCTGGAACTGAGGACAGAGCCAGGATTCGAACTCAGGCATGGGATAGGCCCAGCAGCAACTGCTATATGCATAGCGACCTTCTGTTGATGGACACTGACAAATACGCTAAGTTCTTACAGGTAAGATAAAATGCAATTTTATTAGAAAATGGCATTTATTTTTCTTCAATCCAACTGGGTGTCTCTGGTAAGGAAAAAGAAGGCAGAAACAAAGAAACCCAGGGTAGAGACAAGAAGCTGTGTCTTCACAAAGAGACGCACCCCTCAGTAGAAGGGGCAGTCATTTTTCCCTTCACACAGGATAATAAAACGTTGAGGGCATCTCTAGTACATCGAAACTAAAAACATTTTTAGTTCCACAGATTTTATTTTCACATTTCAGCTTCATCCTTTGTTTATACTTTGTGATTTTGTGGTTTTTTTTTTATTATTTATTTATTTGAAAGCCATAGTTACACACAGAAGGAGAGACAGAAAGAGAGGTCTTTCATCCACTGGTTTACTCCCCAGATGGCCACAGCGGCCAGAGCTGAGCCAATTCGAAGCCAGAAGCCAGGAGCTTCTTCCAGGTCTCCCACATGGGTGCAGGGGCCCAAGGACGTGGGCCATCCTCTACTGCTTTCCCAGGCCATAGCAGAGAGCCAGATCAAAAATGGAGCAGCCAGAACTGGAACTGGCACCCATATGGGATGCTGACACTGCAGGTGGCGGCTTTACTCGCTATGCCACAGCACCAGCCCCAATTTTGTGGGTCCTTACTTGTACACACCCACATGTAATTACACCATGCAAGTTTTACAATGAGAGTGAGATAGGAATGATTTTAACTACAGTTGTCTTTCTTAATATCTTAAAGGAAGATTATATTTGTGTATTAAAAGATGTCTATCACAAGGATCATACATAGTTTTTCAGGGCTGGCATTTGGAATAAAAACGCCACTTGGATAATTGCATTCCACATGGGCATGCTTGTCTTGGGTTCTGGCTCCTGTGTTTATGATCTATCTTGCTGTTAATGCACACTCTGGGTGGTAGTATGTGGCTCAAGTGGATGGGTTCCTGTTACCCATATGGGAGACCCAGATTGAGTTCCATGCTCTTGGATTTGGCCTGGCCAAGTCCTGGCCGTTGAGGTCATCTGGGACTGAAGCAGCAGGTAGAAGATCGTTGTCTGTATCTCTGTCTCCCTTGCATTTGAAATAAAATAAAAATAAATAATTTAAATATATATATTTATTTTCCACCAAGATTTTGACATCCCAATTCAAATGCAACTATTAAAAGTAAAATATTCTAGGCCGGCGCCGTGGCTCAATAGGCTAATCCTCCACCTTGCGGCGCCGGCACACCGGGTTCTAGTCCCGGTTGGGGCGTCGGATTCTGTCCCGGTTGCCCCTCTTCCAGGCCAGCTCTCTGCTATGGCCAGGGAGTGCAGTGGAGGATGGCCCAGGTGCTTGGGCCCTGCACCCCATGGGAGACCAGGAAAAGCACCTGGCTCCTGGCTCCTGCCATCGGATCAGCACGGTGCGCCGGCTGCAGCGGCGGCCATTGGAGGGTGAACCAACGGCAAAGGAAGACCTTTCTCTCTCTGTCTCTCTCTCACTGTCCACTCTGCCTGTCAAAAAAAAAAAAAAAAAAAGTAAAATATTCTAGAAAGAACAGATATCACATTAGTATCCAGTGTCCCCTGCCTAACTACTTCTCACATAAGTTATTTCTGTGCATGCACCAACAGAAAAGTACTTTAACTTTTGGTAATGGTTATGTAACAACTATTAAACTATAATTGCTCACAAAATCATTCTATCCTAACAGTAGTGATTGCAATCTTTAATCTATATTGGCCAAGTTTTGTTCAAAGGCTATGAAGAGCAGGGAGCAGGCAGCTCCCTCCTTCCCCATTCTCTCAAAATCTGTGCCCTGCACAGCTAGACAGGAAATTCAGTTCAACCTCCAGAAAATGTACACCTACAGGCAATGGATGTTGGAAAAACCTAAGGGGCACCACAAGTTTCAATGGAAATGCTTAAGAATGTATCTTTATAGAGATGTCTAAATGTTTTCAAACATATACGTTGAACATGAAAGCATTCAGTGAGAATGCCTAAAACTCTTTCCAGTGATTAATTAACAAGAAATAGCCTTAGAAATGAGAAGCAAACCTTACACTCATAATCACTGGAAGTCAACATGGTTATAGCAATATTCTGCAATTTGTTTTAAAAGTGTGACTCACAGTAAAAACAGTAGAAGCCTCTCCCCCTGCCACTCCCACTCCTGATATATATAGTCTGTTCTCTCTTCACTTCTGTCTCCTTTCTTTTTTTCCATTGCTATTCTTTCCATTCCTTCTTTAAATTATGGTCCAATTCACTAAATTTATTGGTAAATATTACCAATGTTAGGTATTGCAAGCATTGCTTCTTCCATTTACAAGTTGTGTGATTTTTGGTAAATTTCTTACTCTCAGAAAACTTATCTTTATTCAGATATTAAGAGGGCATCATAATGGCACCTCTAGGACTAAAAGACTAATATCTGGCACACTGAAGTTCTCAATGAATAGTTGAGCTGCAGTATTAATGTTAAAACTGAGGGGTGTGCCTTAGTTTCTACTGCATGCTAAGAACTCAGTACAAAAGCACTGGCTACCTTTTATTCAACAGAAACCACTTGTGTTGATAATAAGTGATGATGACCAATAGGATTACTTTACATATTTTAACATTTAATGGTCAACTTTTAATTTATTATTCTTATTGGAAAGGCAGAAAGATACACATTCAAACACATGTGCTCACACACACAGAGCAACAGAGAGACAAAAAACAGATCAAATCTTTCATTCACTCATTCACTTTCTAAATGTCCACAACAGCTGAGACTGGGTCAGACCAAAGCCAGAGCCTGGAACTGCATCTGGGTCTCCCACATTGCTGCTAGGGACTCAAGTCCCTGCTGTCTCCCAGGGTGTACAAGAGCAGGAAGTTGGACCCAGAAAGGAAGCCAGGGCTCAAGCCAAGGCTCTCCCATACGGCATGTGGGCATCCCAAGCAGTGTCTTAAAAACTGTGCTAAACATCTGTCTTCCAGATTTATTGTTGTTTTTTTTTTTTTAATTAAAGCACCTATAAAAAGGAATGATGCAAGACAGACGAGATTTAAAAAAAAAAGAAAGCTGTAGAGAAGTGGAGGGGAGAGAAGTTCTCAGAGATAGGAGGAACAGTCATTGTTCTTTCATCAGACTTAGTCCTTTCCAAAGTCTGAATAAGGAAAATAAAGAAATTGAGGAGGGGCTGACACTGCGGCCTAGCGGGTAAAGCCGCCGCCTGCAGTACCGGCATCCCATATGGATGCTGGTTCAAGTCCCAGCTGCCCCACTTCCAATCCAGCTCTCTGCTATGGCCGGGGAAAGCAGCAGAGGATGGCCCAAATCCTTGGGCCCCTGCACTCGCGTGGGAGACCCGGAAGAAGCTCCTGGCTCCTGGCTTCGGATCAGCACAGCTCTGGTCATTGCGTCCATCTGGGGAATGAACCAGCATATGGAAGACCTCTCTCTCTCTCTCTCTTTCTCTCTCTCCCTCTCCCTTTGTGTGTGTGTGTGTGTGTGTGTGTGTGTGTGTAACTCTGACTTTCAAATACATAAACAAATCTTTAAAAAAAAGAGAGAAATTGAGGAGAGGAAAATTGGGATCTGACAGTTAGACAAACATCTCCAAAATATAATTAAAGGCAACATTTTCAGATTCTCCCTCAGAACCCTTAATTCATATACACGTAACCAACAGCTACCAATTTATGAGTATATGTGCATTTATGGAGTGATGTGTGGGCACGTTTGTGATCAGGGTCTCAATGTATCTGGCATCTTGAAAAACGAAACCCATACAATATAATTGATTAGCATACATGAAGTTTATGGTCATAAAATTAACATATAATATTTCCTATTACACCTAGTCTTTCTCTCTGCTAAAAAAAAAGCCTGTTCTGCATGTTTATCCTTGTGTGTTGAGTGTACTCCTGCTCTCTGGATAGAAAAGTAATGAAAGGATATCACTCATAGTGTTTCAGACTAAGACTAAATTTTCCTTTTCATCATCCCTGGAAAATACCTTGAATTAAAAATCAAAGAGGTTATAATGGAATTTGTTCTCATCCTTTGACCCTCTAAATATCCATTGATCTCATGCCCAACTATTTTCTAACCAGGTTAAAGTCCAATTCTGCACTCATGTCAGGCTAAGATTCAATTGAGTTAAAATTTACACTGACTGCCAGTCAACCTTATCATGAACTTTCATTATGTGCATGTAATTAATTGCGTCCAACGAACAATATCAGGGCTGAGTTATAGACTCTTTTCCCCCGACCATATAATTAGAATATAATTACCCACAGGATATCAGAATGATGCAGGACCTTTCCTCTAAATGCGCCCTCATTAGGAAACAAGTCTCCATGTGCATTTATTCAATCAGTGTGAATTAATTAAAATGTTACTGAAATCAAAGAGGGTAGCAATAAAGAGTTTCTGACTCTATTAAGAGACTATCACTTGAGATCTGCGTGCACAGTTTAGGTTTAAGTCCATTTAGCTCAAAGAGCAACTTTGCCATATAATATTGGGTGCATCCAGTGTACAAGGAGATCTGAGTAAATGAACCAGAACGTGTCACTCCCTTTGAAAAGAGGACAGTACACAATGGTGAGAAAATCTTCAAGAATGGAGTATGATTTTAGAGGCCACATAATTCTCTGATAATTCCATGAAGCTGTTATCTTCAGACATAACATACGTGATGGACAAAAGACATTTTTAACCTGAAGTATCTCAGCAATTATGTGTGTATCTCATGCCTTTTCTATTACAAATCAGACATATTTGCTCTACCATGGTTTGGGAGACAATGGGAGGCAATTCCCCGGAGTTACAAAAGCTCTAATTATTCTTGTCTTTTCATCGTATAGCCTGAATGACTCAAGCTAGCTCAAGTTGTCTCAATAGCATATTTTCTTTAAGAGAACATTTGTATGCACCTAACAATATCTTCTTTCTAAAGTGATGTATAATAGATCACCCCACACATTCAGATTATATAAAACATGGTGAAAAATACTTAAAGACACATGGCCAAGAAAAAACAGCAGTCTACCCACACAAACAGCCTATCCACGAGCTTTCCACCTGTGCTTCCCTAGTACCTGGCATATAGTCATAGTCTACAAAGATTTATTGAAAATATCAATAATCCTTATACAAAGGATTGATCAGCTTTAGTTAAGAACAATACCAAAACAGTAACATAAAAAAAAAAAAAAAACTTCAGAACTCTACACAATTAAGTAATATACGTACGCATATTCTCAAGCTTTCAATGTTATCACATCTTGCTCAGGAATGTTTAGCTTTACAGGGCCGGTGATGTGGCGCAGTAAGTTAATCCTCCACCTGTGACACCTGCATCCCACATGGGCGCCGGTTCTAGTCTCGGCTGCTCCTATTCTGATACAGCTCTCTGTTATGGGAAGGCAGTGGAAGATGGCCCAAGTGCTTGAGCCCCTGCACCTGCATGGGAGACCTGGAGAGGCTCATGGCTCTTGGCTTCTGGTTGGTTCAGCTCTGGCCATTGCGTCCACTTGGGTGTGAATTAGCGGATGTAAGATCTTTATCTCTCTCTCTCTCTCACTGTCTGTAACTCTACCTCTCAAATAAATAAAATCTTTTTTTAAAGAAATGCTTAGCTTTAGAAATAAGGTTTATAAAACTCTTTAATTGCAACTGGGTCTTTGGTCTCACAATGGACCACTCGATCATGGAAAATTTTGGATGAGTACTAACATAAATTAAGTCTTAGTGACAAGTGATTATTTTTATATGCTCTTCAAGAGCAAATTCTGCCAATTTTTAAATCATTTTTATTCTTTGTCAATAACTTTTAACAACAGTATGTTCATGTATTGTTGAATGTTCTCAATGTGTGTTCCACTCCCATTCTGGTATATTCTGGTATAATGTTCCATTCAGATATTAGACTGCTCTTGGTTTAAATGAGTCCATAGGGAAGCAATGAGAACACCCTTACTAAACAAACATGGAGATTGTTTCTTTTTAAATATCAAAATGTGTTTTTTTATTTTAGTAATTAAGAGAGATAGCTATAGTTTCTTCTTCAAAATACTGTATTTGAGTCATTAAAATATCACATTATATAACGAGTTACCACTATAACATCACAAAAAATTCTACACAACATAATATGAATATTCTTAAAGTTCCATGTTGCAATAAACATCATTTTATTTTCTGGGTTAATAATAATGATATTCTACATGAAAGATTTTATTGTTTAAGCCATACTTTAAAACCAGGTTTTTATATACAGTTTAATATGTGGAGCAAATTATCTGATTCTCCCCAGAACTCTGAGAATTTTTCCTTGAAGATCTCTACCAGCAATACCATTCTTTACACATAAGGCATTTCACAGTACCATCTATTGGATAGTTTATAAAACTACAAGAACATCACAAGCTATTCAATATTTAAGAATAAGCATAAAATGCTTCAAGAGTCATCTAGAAATGGAGCACAATGCTAACTAGACACTCTAATAACACCTTAGTATCACACAACTGAAATTCAATTTTATTAGCTGGAAACAATTAAACTCGATTATCATGAGTGACAAATGACTTAAAAATTATGACTGCATGTCCCATATTGAGTTTAACTTTTATTTGATATTTGTATCACTCCCTGATGTATGTTCTTGACTCAGGAAAAATAATGATGACCGATGGGAGTAAACAGACCAAATGAGACCTTATCCATTCACTTAGCAAGGGTTTGTTGAGCAAGTCTGTACCTCAAAATATAAGTAGGCACTAGAGATAAAGACTGGGGTGATATGGCCGGCGCCGCGGCTCACTAGGCTAATCCTCCGCCTAGCGGCGCCGGCACACCGAGTTCTAGTCCCGGTCGGGGCGCCGGATTCTGTCCCGGTTGCCCCTCTTCCAGGCCAGCTCTCTGCTGTGGCCAGGGAGTGCAGTGGAGGATGGCCCAGGTGCTTGGGCCCTGCACCCCATGGGAGACCAGGAAAAGCACCTGGCTCCTGGCTCCTGCCATCGGATCAGCGCGGTGCGCCGGCCGCAGCGCGCCGGCCGCGGCGGCCATTGGAGGGTGAACCAACGGCAAAGGAAGACCTTTCTCTCTGTCTCTCTCTCTCACTGTCCACTCTGCCTGTCAAAAAAATAAAAAAAATAAAAAAAAAAAAGACTGGGGTGATAGAAGTAATGGTGATGCATAGAAGGAGTAGGAAGAACAGTCCCACAAGCAACCCTCTAAGGCCAGTTCCTGCTATGTAGAACTTGAGGCCACTGGGGGACTGAGTACTGCATCTAGCGCTCCTAGAAATGTTCAAAAATAGAAGTTGTGGCCACTGGCTTAGACAAGATAAATTATAAAGAGCATAACAGGAGAAAATGGAGTCTAAAATGGAAGCTATATATATGTTTAAGAATGGATGGAGGGCCGGCACTGTGGCTCAAAAGGCTAATCCTCCACCTTGTGGCGCTGGCACACCGGGTTCTAGTCCCAGTCAGGGCGCCGGATTCTGTCCCGGTTGCCCCTCTTCCAGGCCAGCTCTCTGCTGTAGCCAAATCCTTGGGCCCAAGTCCTTGGGCCCTGCACCCCATGGGAGACCAGGAGAAGCACCTGGCTCCTGGCTTCGGATCAGCGTGGTGCGCCGGCCGCAGTGCGCCAGCCACGGTGGCCATTGGAGGGTGAACCAATGGCAAAGGATGACCTTTCTCTCTGTCTCTCTCTCTCACTGTCCACTCTGCCTGTCAAAAAAAAAAAAAAAAAAAAAAAAAAAGAATGGATGGAGAACTAGGAATGTAGTAATATTGACCAAATATGGCTATAGTGGTTGAAAAAAAAAATAACAAGTAGAAATCACTGGATGAGTGCTAGAGAATAGAGAGAACATTTTGGACAGTGTCCAACACTGCAGGGGATTCAGAATTGGAAGATGCCACAGGTTAGGAATGGCCAGCCCCTTCACCTTAAGGGAAACCCTATGAACATGATTTTCGCCTTGAAGCCCTCCGGGTCCAAGCCATGACTAAATTTTCCATACGAATACTGCATTTTTTGGAGCTGGCCCTATCCTCTGTTTCTTCCCCTCCTCCAAAGATTTTTTTTTTCCAACAAAGCTTTCCTTCGTCCATAAATCAGATGAAGCTAAATTTCCATTTTCTGCTTTGCCTCTTGGGAACCTAGCCTAACTGGATTTAGTAAGGGTGGCAAGAGTAATTACAGATACATTTTATGGTCAAAAGTTAGACTAAAATGGGTTATGGAAGAAGTCAGAGAGGGATTTGTAGCGTCTCTACACACCTGTATACACTTATGGTGATGTAAAGAGGCAGTCAGGACTCTGATCCATGTGCAAATACAGGACATAACCTTGCACAAGCGAAACAGAAAGACTTCTGCTGGTGTGTCTTCTACTGCACACCGAGAAGAGTGGAAGGGAAACTGGATTGCTGTACTCAAACCATGATGCCAACTTACACTAGCAAGTTGGCTGACACCTTGTCCTAGTTTTTCTTATTGTAAATTCGGGAATCCATATATCATTAAATATTATGACAAGTCCCAAGAAAGTAGAAAAACGGGGACTTCCAGTAGACAGAAGGCAGGAAATACTAGAATGAAAGGTACTGTAAGAATGAAGATGCTGAGGACTCCAGGATCAAGGAATAGTAACAAAAGGAAATCACGTGGTGATCCTTGTAGGGTGAAACAAGAGTAATGTCATCAAGAATATGATGCTAGGTATGCAGGTGTATTCCTCCAGGATTCGGTTTTCCTTGATGTATTAGTCCCAATAGGCAATGCTCTTGAGAGGGTTAGCAACAGATTTCAAGTGCCAATGTCATGTGTGCATCAGATGGCAATGGAACTGTCCTTGCTCTACATAAGGGAAATGCAAGTTCAACTAGATAATAAAAAAACCACAGGAGTGATTCAGTAATCACTACACACAAAATTGATGTGTGGACCAACAATCATATATGAATTAATTCTTCTGCAGGTTGCAAGTAAAAGTTGAGAAGAGACAAGCTATATTTTATAGTCAAACAGAGGAAAGCATGTACATAAATACTTTATGATCACCACCCTTTCAGCAGTAATCTTTAAAACCACAGGCTACCTTGGCAAGGGGAATTTATCCTTGAATGTCTAGGGGCAGTTGAGAAAGTTTTGCTTTGGTTGTATTCAACATTTATAAATTAGGACGTGGGAATGAGCTAAAGCATTTCCTCTACTCTAATGCTCTTAGATCTAGGTATTTGTCTAGATTACATGTCTGACAGCTATTCAGCCACAACTTGTGGCAATTTAATCTCACCAATTGGACAAGGCATTGCCAATACTGGGTATAATAATTTTCTAAATATTAGTCAAAATGGATGGAGAAACTCAGTTTCATTGTTTATTATTTCTTGATTTCTTATAAGGTTTTTGTTTCTATTATTTCTTAGCTATTTGCATTGGTTATACAAAACAGGAACTTTTTTAGCTAACACGTTCATCTTTACCTTGATTCGTGACTTTAATTTAAAACCATTAAAACAAAACTTTTGGTAGTTTAGATCTGTCAACATTTTCTTATATCTCTCCTCTTCCAAGAAAAAGACAAAAAAATCTTGTCTAAGCAAAAATTAAATTTTAATCCAAGTTGATTTATTTTTGAATGTGTATGGTGTAGAACTGATCTTATTTTTATTTTTCATGTAATTATACAATGATATCAATACAACCGATGCTCCACCAGTTGTGATTTGTACTGTTTTCATATATTACATTAATACATGCAGTACAATATCTCTTCAGAATTTCTATCATTTTCAATATCTTCTAGAGCCACTAACTGCATTATTTTGATCACTGTAACTTTAATAACTTCAAATGATTTTTATAGTTTTTTAGAATAGATATTCCCTTATTTCTCCTCCTCAGAATTTTATAATTATACCATGTTTATGCACATTTATTCTTCTTGGGAAACCCTGGAATCATTCAGTCAAGTGAAAAACATTGCATGGGTACTGCACCAAGCAAATGAATTAATCTGAAGAGATGTAGTGTTTGGGTTTTTTTTTTTTTTAATTCAACTTGATTTTCCTCAGCATATTTAAGACTTAGTAGAGTACTTCAATTTTATTTACTTGTTTTTGGTTGGAGATAATATAATCTCATTCCATTTGGTACATTTGTATGCACTGTAGGAGCTTTTTTTTCACAGATTTTTTTTTTTTTAATTTGAAAGTTGGAGTTAACAAAGAGAGAAGACAGAGAGAGTGAGAGCTTCTATCTGATGGTTCACTCCCCAAATGGCTGCAAAGACCAGGACTGGGCCAGGCTGAAGCCAGGAGCCAGGAGCTTCTTCTGGGTCTCCCACATGGGGCCCAGGTCCCAGGGGCTTGGGCCATCTTCTGCTGCTTTTCCAGGCGCAGTAGTAGGGTGCAGTCTGGACAATGGGATGCTGGTACTCCAGGTGGCTCCACAGCGAGGGCCCAGGAAATTTTCTCAATCCTCTTCCTCAGCTGACAGATTCCTAGCTCTCAATGTTGATTTTGGCCTAGTCTGATGCTGATAGTTTTTAGTTTCTACTATGCAGCTTATTTTTTTCCAGATCCCTTCTTAGTGTAAGAGCATTTCTTTCAAACGAGTATATTCTAAATTAGATGCTTCCTTTGTTATTCTTCACAATGGAAGACGATTGCTACTTTAGTCTCATGCAATGAATCTTCATGTGTGGTGGCTGCCTAACGTTTAGCAGTCCTGCTTCTCCCATGTGCTCTAGTTGTAGAACTGCTATTTTCTCTATACAACAGCTCTACGTTTCACACTAAAACACTCTAACCATGAGCTATCAGTCAACCTTGACCTGTGATATAAAAAAGCAAAACCAAGGGAAACAAGCCCTACCATTCTGACTATTGCAATCCTGTTAAGAAGTAGTCCCCAATATTATATAGAAGACATTAATCTCAGGTTTGAATAACAATAAAACATTTCCTTTAAGTTAAAAATATCAAAACCATATTTTTTTCTTATTGCTAAGGTTACTAAGAAACTTCAGAAAATTTTGTAAATTACCTCTGTTAACATTTTAGGGTATTGAGACATGGATTTTTAAGCTCTAATTTGATTTGGGCTCACACTTACTACATTTTTATTTTGCTGTATAGTGTACATTTATACACGCTGCCTGAAAAATTGTTGACAGTAACTTGCAAAATAACCTAAATAATTCACCAGCATATAATCTCACAGACTCACGTTCAAATCAGAGCCCTATATGACATTGTTTTGCTTGAGTCCAATTCAACATTGTTAGCTTTTGATATTTTAATCCCTCTTTAGAAAATTTCCATATTTGGTTTCATGTTTTAGATAGACAACCTTCCAATTTATGCCTTAGGATCAGCTTTTTGTTTTGGCTTGTCTATAAATTGCCACACAGCTAAATGTGGCATGAGTATTGTTTCCTTATAAAACAATCATAATTGCCCTGAGTACAGCTATTTTAAGTGGAAATATCAAGACAACTTATAGGAATATATTTACAGCTATATTTAGAAAAAAATAAACTTCCTAGGCTCAGCATGTGGCAAAGAGTGCTAAACGTATATCTGAGATTCAGACATCCCATATAAGTACTGTATCAGGTCCCAGATGTTTCTGATCCAGCTCCCTGCTAATGTGCCTGGGAAAACAGTAGAATATGGCCCAAGTGCTTGGGTCCCTGCCATCTACATGGGAGACCTGGATGGAGTTTTAGGCTCCTAGCCTGAGTCTGGTCCAATCCCAGCTCTTGCAGTCATTTGGGGAGTGAACTAGCAGATGGAAGTTCTCCCTCTTTCTCTCTCTCTCTCTCTCCCCCTAACTCTGCCTTTTCAAAAAAATTTTAAAAATGAAAAGAAATAATAAATTCCTAAAAATAGAACCCTAACCTATTAATTTAGGCTGTAAAAAACCTAATTGGCCATACAACATTACTTTTCTTCTAGACTAACCCTTGTTTAAAAATATACATTTTTCATATAAAATACTCTAAGTCAGCTGAACAAAGGGTTTTGCTGAAACCAATCAGCCAAGCTGAGACAGGGTAACAAATAAACGATTCCTCCAGTGTGGGTGATGTGATCACCTCTTAGAGATGTCGGGTCTTTTTCTTTTGCTATATCCTTTCAAACCATGTGGACATGAAGAATACCCCTACCAAATTAGGCACATTGCATTTCATAAACATTATAGCACACTAATGCTTAATATGTTCCCCACAAGAATTTGAATCAGAGTTTCATTCTATCCACTCAAAAGCTAAATAAAAAAGCAGTGACCCTTTATGAAGAACACCTTGAAATTGAGTCTGAGTTGGATTTTCAAAATATGTGAAAAAAATGAGATCTCTTTTTGCCTATCATTACTATGATGACAATTATGAATTGACCTATAATGAATATTAATTAGATGAATATTAAGTAATGACACTGATGAAACATTTATTGAGCACTGACAATGTGCTTTATCCCTACTCTTTCCATGAAAAAAAAATTACCTAGGTACCAACCTTTGGTAGGTTACATAAAGGATTTTAACAAAATAGTGAAGCCTTGAAAAAGTTGGTAGACCATGTGTATTATGAAAAAAAATGCATGGATTTTGAAAATTAGGTCGTAAAATAAACTTAGCTCCACTTTTCTGCAAACTTTGATGTACTTTAAAGATAACTTCAGTAACTGTGGTTAAAGTTAAAGAGGTAAATGGAAAAGAAGGCAAAGCAGCCAAAATCACATAACCTGAAACGTAGAGCTCAGTACAGAGAGACACAACCTCAGTCAAGCATTCACACCTCTTCCCCGCCCTCCACGCTTGTTCCAAAACCAGGCTGGGAAGTAACCTGGCAGAGAATTCAATATCCAGATTTCCCAGGCGCCTCGCTCCCTGCATGCACTGGCTGATGTCTCGCATCGTGAAGACTCCCTGGTTGGGGATAAGTGACAGAAGAGCCAGGAAGGTGTCCTGGTGCGGGGACCATGGGAGAGAGACACCAGGCTCCACTCCCTAACAGACCTCTGACATCGCCAAGGCGTACAGAAACACATGCTTCGAGGAAAGAAGTCGCACACTCCATGCTATTTAAGACGCAATCACCATATTTACAATGCATAATTTAGTAGGATTTTTTAAATTGTGGGAGAGCAGGCAGGATGAGAAGAAGAGGAGCAGCTAATGGGACATATGGCTCTCTGAGGGTGTTACAAGTGGGGCTACGTAGATGGCTGCTTCAGCAACACCACGCCTTGGCCAAGTTCTCAGAGTTAGAGTGAAGAGAGAGAGAGAGAGAGAGAGAGAGAGAGAGGTAGAATTGGGGCAATTGGAATCAGATGGAAAGACAATTTTTAGAATTTATATTTTCCAAATTGTTCTGTTTCCTCTTTGTGAGCTAACAAGCTTTATTATTTATCGTGTTGGTATTTGTATTAACTCTATTCTTAAAGCTTAATAGGATATAGTCACAAGAGGAAGAATTCCAGGAAGAGCACACCGCCTTTGGTCCCAAGGGTATTGGTGATACTCATTCTTGTTTCACAAGGTATCACCTCCTGCTAACGCATATTACTTCTAAACCGGCAGTACATTTGTTTAAAAATGACATAAAATAATCACAAAATTAATTTTACATGCTTAAAGAATTACTCATTTACTCTCAAACAGATTTTCTGTTTAGCAAATTACTGTTTCTGATTTGGAAGTAGATAAGTAATACAGAATTAAGAAAAAAAAAGCCTGCAATATGATGCATTTGTGGAATAAGATAACACAATACAGAAAACATGGCACTTTGCACCATTGGTAAAAGAATAAGCATTTTCTATAAAGATGTTCCCTAAGGTGTTACTTACAATAACAATATACTGAATTGGGAAGATGATGGATACAAATGTTCTTCCAACTAAACTATGAAAAGGCCCTTCAATGAGATGCTGCCACTACATTATGTCCTATAGTCCATGGAAATATAGAAGACTTAAATGCATAGCTTAATTGTTAAAACAGAATTCCAAGTGACATAGTCAGTTTAATTACAAAAGTGACAAAAATATAAAAATCAAGAGAGTAATTTTAATCATGACCCTATTTGTATATTAACAGTGATTCTGTGTACGAAACTTACAGATTTTTAACATTTTTCTTTTTGTATTACTTAACGTGTTTTTATTTAATGGTGAATAGTTATTTAAAACTCACTTTTAAATTCTTGCATAATATCTATAATTACGGTAATATTAGTGGTATTGATTGAGCATGTACTACATAGAGTGCACAGTTCTAGCGCATTTTCATAAATTAATTCCTTATGTTCCATTTTACAAATGAAATTCAGAGGGACAAAATGTTAATAACTTGTATCATATAAAAACGCAGTGAAAATGCCAGGACACAAATAGAAGGCTGCCGAACTGCGATCTAAAGTGGATGAATCGATTCAGTCTCCCATCTACAACGTATAGAGAAACAGAGAGTCCAATTGCTTCTTAACAAAGCTTGGCCTTTGTAATTATCTTCATTATTCTGGTGGGTGGGTGCTGTTTGCTGCTGATATTTTAATATACATCTTCATGATGAGTGACGATGCTGATCATCTATCCTATGATTGTAGGTCTTATGTTTGTTTAGAGCTTTTGTCTTTTGGAATTGGATTGTTAATCACTGTTTTGTATAAATTAAACTTTTATATTTTAGACACAAGTCACTTGGAAGAAAGGAAGGGAAGGGGTAGGGAAGGAAAGAAAAAAGTCAGGGGGGAGGAGGGAGGAAGACATGAAAAAGAGATGGAAGTTAAAACTAAGAATCTAGCACTGCAGTCATGGAATATAATAATAATTTACAGTAACTATCAGTAATGATCATAAAGATACCTTAAAGGCATAGTAACAACAATTGCTATGTGAACAGTGTTACTTATCTATAGTATAACTTCAATTTTAATAACTGCAAAATAACACTAAATAGCTCCATTTTTAATTTATTAACTTTAAAATACTGATGTTAAAACAGAAAAAAATACTAGATGTCCTCTTTTTTAGAGAACAAAAATATTGTTTTAGGACAAATTGTAAGTGAATTATTTTATACAGAGAAAATTAAATTAAATCATTACATTGAATATAATAGGAGTGACTTCATGATTTTCTGGTTCCTTTGACCCTCCCAAAATTAAATTTAAAATGTGATTTACTGTATGTTCTCACTCAAATGAGGAAGCTAAAATAGTTGCTCTCATACAGTCAAAGATTAGAACTGTGGTTATCAGAGATTCGGTAGGTAGGGAAAAGGAGGGATACAGAGAGATTGGTGAATGGTGCAAAATTTAGTCAGATATAATGAACAGATACTAGCATTCCATAGCACAGTGGGTTGATTACAGTTAGCAAGAACCTCCTATATACTTCAGAATAGCTGGAAGAGAGGATTTTGAAATGTCCCAGGACAAAGAAGTGATGTGTTTAAGTGATGAATATGCTAATTACCCTTTGATCATCGCACACTATATATATGCATCAAAATGACACACTGTACCTCACAAGTGGGCATAACTGCTATGTTTCAGTTCAAAGACGCATAAATACAGTTTACAAAATAATGAAGAAATAAAAATGTGATTTTCTCATGAGACATCTTAAGTCTTCTTTAGTTGATGAAGTCAGAATTAACTGGATAAAAGTCTCCTCACTGAAGATTCATTATAAAAGCATGTGTACTACTACAGAGCCAACTTACTTTATCATCAAAAAAATCACCCAGTGCTGAGAATAACAATTCTAAAGAAGTTGATAAATGCATACTTTCCTCTGCAATCACTCTAAGAATTGAAAGGATCCTATAAAGACTATTCTGTTTTTTCCTGTGACCTCATAAATTTATGTACTGTCAAAAATAACTTAAAAATTACTAACTAGGGTTATTATAGCAAAGAGAAATTGATGAATAAGATAGTGATTTAGTTAAGATTTGCACACACAAATAGACACCATTATAACCCAACATCATAATCAGAGGTGTGCATAAATTTTCTCTAAGCTTCCTAAATTCAGAAAATAAAACATGACAGCAATAACCCATAAGTCATAAAAAGTAACAAACCTTGATAATCAGAGTTGAGATGAATTTCTAAAAAGTAATGGAAAACATTTATAATATAGATTCTTTTGGGTTACAAGAGAGGTTTCATCAGATTATTGTTTAAAAATACCTTTCAAAGCAAGCTGATGACACAGAAATGATGCTTAATTTAATTAAATAAAACTCTAGGGGCCTAAAATAACACAGACAAGCCGTCTTGGGTTAGGGAGAAAATTTGAAACACAGATGAATGGGCAGCTTATATGTTCATCAGGCCACATTCCATATGAGATATTAAAGATTTTTGTGACGTCATTTCCTTTGAGATTGGACAATAAAGATTTCATGGGTATGATTGAGGCAAGAACCAAGAATGCATTTATTAATGAATTCTAGTAAAACCAGTCATCTGTTTTGAGTATCATTTGAGAAGAGTTGCTGGTGTCTTTAGAAATTATTTATCTTGGGGCCAGCATTGTAGCATAGAGGGTAAAGCCCCCGCCTGCAGTGCCAGCATCCCATATGGGTGCCGGTTTGAGTTCTGGCTGCTCCACTTCCTATCCAGCTCTCTGCTATTGCCTGGGAAAGCAGTAGAAGATGGCCCAAGCCCTTGGGCCCCTGCACTCGCATGGGAGACCCGGAAGAAAACTCCTGGCTTCAGATTGGTGCAGCTCCAGCCGTTGCAGCCAATTAGTGAGTGAACCAGTGGATGGAAGACCTTTCTCTCTCTGTCTCTCCTTCTCTCTGTGTGTAACTCTGACTTTCAAGTAAAATAAATAAATCTTTTTACAAAAAAGACATTGTTTATCTAGAGTGCTCACAGAAGAGTTGCACAAAAATAGGATTTACTCTCCATTTGTCTGGAGATAGACGAAGTCTTGGAAGGTATCGACATTTCTAAACAGTTATGAATCCTCCTCCAGATGATGGCAAATGGATTATGGTTGCAATACACTTCAATGGAAAAATTTGCAAGGAAAATATTATAAGTACCTAAACTCAGTCATATCTATGCACACACATGTATATAGATATAGATACACACACACACACACACACACACATATATATATATATATGTATACATCTACATATAAAGGTTTGATAGAGAGAGAGAAAAAGAGAGAGAGAGAGAGGAAAGGAACACTGTCATCTGCTGGTTTACTCACCAAATGCCCACAATGACCACAAATGGATTAGGTTGGAGCCAGGAGCTGGGAATAGATTTTGGTCTCCCATATGGATGGTAGGAACCCAATTACTTGAGACATCACCTATACCTTTCAGAGTATTCATCAGCAGGGAGCTGGAGTCAGGAGCTGGCCTAGGGATCAAAGCCAGTCACGTTCACGTAGGTTTGGGGTGAGGAATCAAAGCCAGTCACTTTGACGTAGGCTGTGAGTATCTGGACCACTAGGCTAAATGTTCACTCTACAGAGGAATCTTGATGCAAATCCCATCTTGAATGAATTTTAAGCAATAGAAATTTTAAAAATTTTATTTATCTGAATGCAAGAGAGACAGAGATAGAGAGCATTTCTGTCTTCTGGTTCTCTCCTCAAATGCCAGTAATGGCTGAGGCTAGGTTGAAATGAATCTGAAGCAAGAACTCAATCCAGGCCTCTCAGGTGAGTGGTGGGAACCCAGATAGTGAGCCATCATTGCTGCCTTCTAAGGTTTGCATTAGCAGGACGCTGGAGCCAGGAACCAGAGCTGAGTATTGAATTCAAGTAATTCTGTGTGGGTTGTGGGAATCTTGAGTCTTAACTCACATCTCAATCCCCAATGCAGCTTTTGATACTACTCCTTTAGTATGATAGATGCCAATTACAACTCCCACTCCAAAAGAAAAGAAAAGAGAAAATACTTAAAATGTAATCTCTTTTTTTTAATTTATCATATAGCATTTATCTTACAATTAAGGTAATTTAATTACTGAGTAATGAGTTTTTACCCATTTATTATGGCAATAACCACCACTGAGATCAATTATCTGTGGTAGTCACTCACAGTGCACATTTAGAAAATGGCTGCCATCCAGTCAGTGAAAATGTTTATCCTGGCAATTTCCATTACAAGTGAGCTATAGCTACAGAATTATTTCCTTAAAGTACAGAACAAGTGTTAGGAATGAGAAGGCTGAGAGGGTGGTGTAATTTTTAAAAATTTTATTTTCATCTATTTGAAGGACAATAAATGGGGGGTGGGGAAGAGAAAGAGAGAAAGAGAGAGAGACAGAGAGAGAGAGGGAGAGAGATAATTTTTTTGCAGTTGCTGATTCATTTTCCTAATGCCCACAACCGCCAGGTCTTGGCTGTGTCAAAGCCAGGAGCCAGGCAATCCACCCAGGTCTCCCACATGGGTTGGCAGGGGCCCAAGCATTTGGGCCATATCTGTAGCCTCCCTAAGTGCATTACCAGGAACCTGGATCTGTAAAAGTAATAGCCAGGACTAGAACCAACACTCTAATATGGTAGGCAGACATACCAAGCAGCAGCTTAACCCACTGTGCCACAATACCCACCCCAGGGGCCGTTTTTTGAATGACACCTGAAAAGATGTTCCAAACATCCGAAGGCTTTGGTTGTGGATCTTGACCTGAGGTTTGTCATGATGCAAGAAGAGATTAACATCAACCCAGAATTAGGGATCCACGGTCATGCAATAACCAATCTTTGACCACACAGTCAAAGACTAAAGGAAAATCTCAAAAAAACTCAATATCCTAAGTTCTGTCTTTTATATTTTCTAGAATGTGATGCAGATAATACAAATGGCGTTCCCAATGACTGAACTTAAACTGATCTTACTCTTCGTAGAGAACCTTAGCACAAAAATAGTGGGGCAAATATTTTTTTCAAGAAGGAAATGGTATTAAAAATGAAAAAAATCAAATATTTTGTGAGTAATACTGGTTTTCTTTAAGCAAAAGGCTAAAACTCTACATCTAATAGTACAGTGTGGAATTATTCCTGGGACGTTAATGAGAGATCACATATTGAAAAGGCTCACAGCCTACCAATTGGAGGACCTAGGTCCTTCTGTGGGCAGGACAACTTTACTAGTTTGTTCAAAGTATGAATGCTAAATAGGTAATGGATATAATAGTCACTGCATTTACTCAATGATTACAAAGGTCCTTTATATGACGCTGGTACTGTGGCGTGGCAGGTAAAGCCAGCGCCTGCAGTGCTAGCATCCCATATGGGTGCCAGTTCCAGTCCTGGCTGCTCCACTTCCGATCCAGCTCTCCGCTATGGCCTGGGAAAGCAGTACAAGATGGCCCAAGTCTTTGAGTCCCTGCACCTGCATGGAAGACCAGAAGAAGCTCCTGGCTCCTGGATTCAGATAGATGCAGCTCCAGCCATTGAGGCCAACTGGAGAGTGAACCAGAGGATGGAAGACCTTTCTGTCTCTCTCTCTGCCTCTCCTTCTCTCTCTGTGTAACTCTGACTTTCAAACAAATAAATAAATAAATCTTAAAAAATATATCCTTTATATATAAGTAAGACAGGTAAATATCTAAAGTCAAGTTATTCAGCCTGATTTATAAACATTCCCAAGACCCAGAATATTTGAAAACACAGGTGTACTTAGAGAATTAAAAGTAGTTCAATCATCCTTGACTTGTGTGTAGCTTGGGTGTCTTGATCCAGTTAAAGAGCCTTGTTTACCAGGTTAGAGGTTTTGAAATTCAAATAAGAAATTATAAAAATATTTTTAAAATCATTTCAGTCTACTCGAGAGGAGGAGAGACAGAGCTTCCATCTGCTGGTTCCCATAGAGTTATCCCACCTGGCTGTCTTGTTCTACAGAAATAATTCTTAACTATAGGTGGATCTTCCTTACTTCCCAGAAATCATCCTGTATTTCTTTCATCAAGGGAGCTCCCTTCCTCCTAGGTGGCTAATGCATAACATGTTCCATATCTTCCAACTTCTTGCATCCCCTAGACCATCCACACATTTCAATACAACCAAGTACTACACAGATTGCTTATTGTACTGCTTATCATCTGCTTCACTGGGACATAAACTCTACAAAGGTAAAGACTTGTTTTTGCTTTTTATTGTCTTTTCCTTCACCCAGTAGACTTGCCACAACATAATAATTGATATTATCTAATGATTACATTCATTAATACCTTTATATAGTACCTGGTCCACTGTGGTTCTTAATAAATACAAGTTATCATAATTATAATTATATTACTAATAATACAATAGGGCCTCTAGGTTGCATCTCTACAGGGCTTGCATTCAGAATGGAAGGATGACTTGAATATAAATTAACACAATGGATGAACTAAAGAAACAAGATCCTAATGGGATGAACAATGAGTGTGGCAGCTCTGATACTTGAGGCTAGAACCCAGCGATGCACCGACAGAGAGCAGGCTGACATTGTAAAACCAGAAAAGACGCTGGAGGAACCACCCAGAAAAACAGACAGGACTCTGAGAGGTAAGCCCGTGTGAAGGATGAAACGGTCGATACCTGTCAAATACTTGAGAGTGAATATTACCACAGAAATGGCAAGATAGTAAATGTTGAGATACAAATAATTAAAACTGTAGGAATTTTAAACAATTGACATCTTCAGAATCAAGTGCCTAAATGCAACAAAGAGTTGGCAAGATTGTTAAAAGAAAAGACTTTTCAAGCAACACATGTTCTCCACCTCTGATTTTCTCAAAGAAGTGACAACTGAACCATAACTGACATATGTGGCTCAAGGAAAGTAGTCTCCCAGCTGGCTGACAGTGGAAAGCCTTCTACAGGTGGGGTGGTAGTAGATGATGAAGTAGATTCCCTTACAGAGTGAAATCTGAGATCAACCATGCATGCAAACCATACAATCACTACACACTTAAAGAAGAATAAATAATGTAGAAATTCTATAAGTCCTTTCCCTTTAAGACCATACTGTGAAAGAATAAAAATGGCACAAAATTAACCTAAAATGTAAAGTATTTTAATATGGTGCTCTTTACTTTTAATTAATTGTATTTGTTGTGGGATGTCTAATACATCTCAAATTTCAGGAAAGGAAATTTAGAATCAGCTATTGCTATCCTCAGCAATACAAGATATATTTTCTTTCCCTCTATCTTTGTGGTTTAGGATTTGAAGAGTTCTTAACAATTTTGCTCAATAAAGGCATTTAAAATACAACTAGTATTTTGCAGATAATTACAAAATGAATCACAAGTGGGTGAAAATTGAGTGATTTGATTAATTTCTAAGTTGACCTTTAGAAAAGCATTTGTCTAACATGTCTTAGATGTAATATTTTTATCATATCAAATTCCAAGCATTTCTTTCCATGTTGATTTGGCAAATGAAAAGTACATTATGGACATAAAACAGTTTTATAAAAACTCACTTTATTGATAATTTAGGCTTTAAATGGGAACAGGAATAAGAAGATAGTCTTTGAATACTTGCTTCTGTCTTTACCAAGGTTTGTTCTTTTCAGAGTTACATTACTCATATATTTTTCACTTCTGTAGTTATTGAGTTGAGTACTTATTTTGCAGGTAAATTGATTGTTCAACAAAAAATTAAAAACAGCTAATGGCAATGCATATTTTTTCACAAAGGCCATATCATCATTTTAGGTTGCCTCTGATCTAGATGAGAGACCTCACCACAGCAGATATATAATCTGCATCCCCAGCAAAATTGCCACAAAGGAAAACTCGATCATTCTGGGAAGCTGGATCTATAAAATAGGTAAAATATACAAGTGTCCTGCCTGCACACTTTCTCATAAATACAGCTTGGCTCAGTGATACAGCCTGAGTCAGCTCCAGCCCTGGCCCACCTTGCAGGAAGGTGTGCTGTGACAAGGAGGAGCAAGGCAGTACAGTGGGCAGTGGGGACGCGGTTCAGCTCTGCCCCGTTCTGCCGGGATCACTGAGAAGCTAGTGCTGGCAGTGCTGTGTGGCACAGCCTGCAGTTTGGTCCTAAGTGGCCCTGGGTCACGGCAGAAGGAGAAGGGGACACTCACCAGCACCACCGGGCAGATTGTTGTGGGAGGTAAAATATGGTCCTTCAGCGGTCCACAGTCACACTCGGGTTTGAGGTGAGAGGCGCACTTGTTATGCAGCTGGAAAAGAGGGGGCAGATCATGTTTCAAGGGAGATACAGCAAACACACTCAAAGTCCATGAAGAGAACTATGAGAACAAACACAAGGGATCCTAAACGAATTCACATTGCATTAGCCCTGACATTACTACCTTAAATAAACTGTGTAGCAACTTCTGCGACCTAGCCTACATATTCTTCATACCTCAAAAACGTTGGTATTAAGAATGCACTTACATTTTGGGTTGAAAAACCCTGATTTCTTTAATAAACTCAAATCCTTATCCACTACAGCATTCTGTTTGCCTGGAATACTGCACCATAGATGCTGCTTTTTTTTTTTTTTTTTTGACCCTCCTGTTTTCTCAAAGTCACTCCAAAGTGCACAGCTCAGTATGTGGCATAATTGATCCCATCATTAGCTTTAACTTTGTAATTCAATATGTAAATGCAACCCGAGATTCCTCTCAGTAGGAGCAGGATATAAATAAAATAAGATGATTATGATGATAAAATTTTATCTTTATATTGTATTTATCAGCTCGACATTAAGTCCCTGTATCATCATATAACACACTATGTGTTTTTCAATATGCATGAAACCAAACTTGTTTTTTTTTTTTTTTTAATCAACCTTGGTCATTAGTTTAAATTAAAGGGTTACAGCATAGTGTATTAAAGAGTGGTATTTCTAAATTGAGGTGGCAGTTTCTGTTGGAATCTCACAGATTTGATAAAATAACGCTTGCTCAGAGGCATTTAAGATTGCAGTCTCCCTTTCTGCTTGTCAATTTAACATGAACCACTCTTACTGTAGAAAAATTATGCATTTAAAAAATAAAAAAAATAATGTTATGTTGTAAACAAAAGTCACATCAGTTTTCAGTTTGGAACTGAAACCCACCCCATCTGAAAGGCCGGGCTACATTAATATCCACAATAAACTTACCTTGGCAAGTGGTTAATTAGCAAAACTAAGCACAAGAATCTGGGGTGTTGATCTGCTATTGACCACATAACAGTGTGGAGGGGTGATTTCCATGGTCCTAGAATTTGAAATATTTGTTACACTAACTCCCTTAGAGTTAGGCCACTGGTACCATAATGACAGCCCATTAGTCTACATTACATGAAACAAAGTTTCTATATATAATGATCCATAAGGAACAGCTCTGCCTCTCTGTGGCTTATAAACTTGTTTATGGAAGGTGGTTTAATCTCAGGAGGCACTGCTGATCTTGGTCGAGAGTTAAGACTGGTTGAATACTCATGTATGACAGAACTCAATAAAGTTACACTGGGCAAATAAAAATTAATTAGTTTCCTCCAAATAAAACCAGTGACTCATTGTAAAATACATTATTTGTTTATTGGACTTAATCAACGATTTTCTTAGACTTAATCATGGTCCTGGATATTTGGATTTCGACATAATAGATGATTAAGCACTGCAGAATGAACTGGGTTCCCCCCAAAAAGGTATGGGAACGTCCTCACTCCTGGTACTTGCGTATATCTGGAAATAGGGTTTGGTAGATGTATTCACATGGAGGCACAGTCATGTGGGATTAGGCTGGGTCCTATCTCAAAGACTAATAAGAAGAGGAGAATTTGGAAAGAGAGACAGAGACACAGGAGGCAGAAGGACATGCAGTGACACAGGTGGAGAAGGAAAGTATGTGGTTACCAGCTTACGATGCCAAGGGTTTCTGGAAACCTCTAGAAACAAGGCAGAGTCAATGGGTACTTCCCCAAAGCCTCAGAGAAGGTGGATCTGCTGTCACCTTGCCTTTAACCTCCATGACAGAGAGAGAAGAAATCTGTTGTCCAGGGCACCTTGTGTATCAGCTGTGGGAAATGAGTATGCTAGGCACTGTGAAAACTGGACGAAAGCCCATAGCAGACTAGGTATCCCAGAGCTCAGGATGGTTGCCACAGAGAAAAAGCTTTTGCCTTTGATCTCACACAATTGTGGTGAAACTGAGAATGCAGATTCAATGGACCCTCCATAAATAGCAATGCCTAAGAAATCTGTGTGCATGCTGATGGAGAAAGCGAGGAATTTTTAGTCTTGGCTACAAGGCAAAGCCACATGTGTGAGTGAAGGTCAGTGCAGAAGTGCACCGAGTGTCCTGCTTGTTCGGGTCACAGATTCTCAGTCTAGGATCTCGGTTTCCAGCCCACCTCCATCCCAAGAGCTCCAAAGAATTTGCTACTGATAGGATACAGGTGAGCAACATCTCCACTCCTGTGATTTGAGAGCTACAAGGCAGAAGAGAAACGGCAACAATAAAACAAGTTGAGAGGCAAGCTTTTTTTTTTTGGGGGGGGGGGGTCATGTGAGCTATTTCACCAGTCAGCAGGAAGAAAACAGGACTCAATCACGCAAACTCTTCATAGTTAGGCTGAGAATTCCAAAGTACAGCTCCTGGCTGTTGGTTCACATGAAGCATTGGCTTCTACAGAACGAAATGAAAGCCAAGTGGGTTCTCCAGGTCATTCACCACTCCAGCCACCTCCCTGAGTGTTGCTGGGCATCTGTGAGACATCCCTGACAAAATGTAGCATGTAGCTGGGTTTTTAAGAGGGTTGGTTACCATGTTAGACTCAGTGAAACATGGACACATTGTGCAAGAAAATGCTCCTAACCGGGAAGGCTGCATTTACTAGTACCAGGCAGGGATGCAGGGACGCCGGGACACCTTATGTTTCATTCAGAGTGGACTCGGTCAGCTGGTCAACACATTTGTGTGCCTAACATGATTTGTGGCTAGGGGTGTCAAAGCTGAGGATATCATGTTCACAGCATCCATCCATTACCAGCTGAGGGTCAAGCACACATCACAGGTCTAACAGGCGATCCTAGTGCTCAGAGAACAAAATATGTTGAACACTCAGGACTCCACCGAGCGTGAATGTGAACATCATCTTTGATGTGACCTAAAATTTCTGTAAAAATAAAGTTCCCATTCTTTTAATAAAAAATAAATATCAGCCCAATACATATTTTTATAGAATTCAAAAGCCAGATAAATTTGTGTTAGCCCACTGGTGATATGCTGTTTTCTGATGCTTACGAATAGTGTTCACTGGTTCAAAGTTCGTTGAGCTTTGCCGCGGGTCAGATAGGGATACTGATCGCCATGTATGAACATGGTACACTTTAACAAGGTATTGTAGCTTGTCAAGGTGACATTTCCTGGCAGGAATATAGGAAAAGATCCAGATGGGCCCTGCTCACTGTCAGATGCCGAAGGTGGACAGTTGTCCCAACAACAACCCAAACCTCAAATTCGAGAAAACCTAAACCTGAGAATCCTCACTGAGAATGCAAATAACGTAAGCACTGATGAACCTGCCTCTGAAGAGAAAACAAAAACAAAACCTGTCCGTGCACAAGGGAAAAGCAATTATTGCCTATTTTTGAAATTTTAAATAAGATATTGAGCATGTGTTTGGCTAGTGGTTAAGTTGTTGGTTAAAACACCCACATCTCATACTGGAGTGACTGGGTTTAATCCCCAGTTCTGGCTTCTGAATGTCACTTTCTGTGATGGTTCAAGTAGCTTGGCCCCTGACACCCATGTGGGAGACTCGGATGAATTCCTGGCTTCCAGTTCAACTCAGCCATTGTAGGCATTTGAGAAGTGAAACAGTCCTTTTGCCTGTCTGTCTATCCTCCCTCCCTCTCTCTTGCTTTCTCTCTCACTCACTTGCTCTCTCAAATAGATAAAAATAAAGTTTGATCTCAGTTTTCCTTGTATTTTTTAAAAGTAACCTATAGACAACCTCAAATTTTCATTCTTTAAATGTGCTTAGACATTCGCCTGTGCTGTGAGGGATTCAACCTCTTAGCCAGGAATGTCATGTGATCCCAACCAGCTTTTCCTGGAGGTGAATGAAACACTTGAAATAATTTCAGAGCGTATGAAACACTCACTGGCACCTAATTGGGATTCAGGTCTGTGTTTACTTGAAGCTGGTGTCTCAAGTTAGGAAGAAAAAGGAAGTGTGTAAGTGCATGTGTGTGTCTACATATTCATGGATGGAGCTGAAAAAAAAAGTGGAGGTACTGGTCAGAGAAGAACACAGTAGAATCTACAAACCAAAAAGAGGAAAAGCAGAAAATAAATTCTCATACAAACTTAGAGGGTGAAAAAAAGAGAAACATTAAATCACTGTTCCAAAGAAAAACTCAGTGGCGTGAATAGAAGGAAGAAATTTGGTGGTTGCCACGTTTTATTGGCCCTAACAATCATACTTTGCAATTTCAGGCTGCTTTCTAAATGCCAGCATTTGCCAAAGCACAAACTTTTCTGTGGCTTTGGACACTTAAACATTCCGATTAGGAGTTTACAATGTTGGTACAAAGGGATTTCCTATATGCTAAAGTTAGTTAATAATTGATATTATAAAATAGGCATTCTTTAACTTAGTCCCCACAAAACGTATCATCCTCATTTTCTGGGAAGCCCTGCCTGACTGCGGATGGTTCATCTGACCAGGAGCGATGCACAGCTCTGCACAGGATGCCGAGGAAATGCTCCCGGCAGAAACGAACAGGTGTAAGCAGCAGGATCCCAAGGATGGCAGCCGGCAAGCGAGAGATGCCAGAGAGGAACAAGGAGAGAAACTCCCTGGCTCTGTGGACTGAAATACAAAGCACAGAAAACCGGTGGCCTAAAGGTTAGGAGACAGTTTTCCACTGTTCTGAGAGACTTTTTCTGTTTCTATTTTTTTAGAGTGCTTAGATTGACAAATGGAGGTACAACTCCATTCAAAAACTCTGTCTTTATAACCTACATGAAGGCAAAAACTGGTAGAATAGCAAGAAGTGCAAGGTACTAACTGAAAAATAGGTATGAAGATTTTTATCTTAAGCATTTGTTTAAACTTGCTTGCCTATCTGAGGCAGATCTGAGCATTAACTGCAGGAAATTTTTAAACAAAATTAAAATAGGACCTAGGTTTGGAATCCCCTGTGTCACACTCAGGAGAATGGTGTGTGCACATCCAAGAGAACCTAATGAAGAATTCCTGAGAGCCTGCACTGCAGCCAGAGCTCTCTGGGTGATCAGGAAATAAAATGTGGGTTGTGGAGCTGGAGCAGTACGCAGTCCGACCAAGTCCACAAGGAAAGTGTGAAGACGCCAAACCAATGGAGGGCATTTCATTTCAGTCTTTCCTCTCAGTGTGGAAGGAAAGAAAAAACCTCTGAAAACAAAGCAAACCAAAGTACTTGTATCAAGGAAGATAAGGGACTTAACCTTATCCCTTAGATACAGATGAGAGTTAAGACATATGCATTCAAGGAAGAGGGGTTAGCAAAATAAGAGGCAGTGGATAGCTTTCCCACGGGGCTAACAGGTGCACAAAGCCACAGTACTATTAAATTAGCATCCTGTGCTTAGGTCTTGGTCTGATTTGTGAGAAGTTAAAAACCAAACTGAAGTTGGGGAGACTTTGAGGGCTGCATTTATTATCACAGAGCTATTATGGGTTGCTGAAGAAGGCATATGATAACAAACTAGTATTTTCAGAAGAGGGTTCTGGAGGTGGAACGCAGCCTGTATCATAGGAAAAGTACCTTCTGTTAGGGAGGTAAGCCAAGAGATTCCGACTCCACTCTAGCCAAGGGGTGCTAAGAGCTTGCACGAGGCTGTGAATGTGGAGGAAAAACTCAGATGGGAGAGAGGTATTTCAGGGAGGGAATGTCAAGGCTTAGTAGTAGGTGACACATGAGATGAAGGTGCAAGGCAAGGGAAGGGAAATTCACTTCTATTTCCAGTGGCTGGAAGAAGGATGGCCCTGTGTCTGACGAGACAGCTGAAGTTGTTGCTGTTTATGACTATAAATCAAATCTGTGAGTCTCAATCAATCAGCCTGACTTAGGGTTTTGTGGGATTCTGGGCACATGATTCTAGATGTTTCCAGGACGTGTAGGTATTATTCCACATGTTCCATGACCCTAGATCCTTCCAGAGGTAAGACAGAAATTGCAAGACTATGCACAGTGCACCTTGTGGGCATTAGGAGCTGGTTTTGTGAACCTACATGGTACTTCACCTGATTGTCACTATACAATTTTTTAATGGGACTTTATTTATTTGAAAGGCAGAGTGACGGAGAGGAAGGAGAGGGGGGAGAGAGAGGGAGAGGGAGAGAGGGAGAGAGGGAGAGAGGGAGAGAGGGAGAGAGGGAGAGAGGGAGAGAGAGAGAGAGAGAGATCTTCTGTCTGCTTGTTCATTCCCCAAATGGCCACAACAGCCAGCTCTGAGTCAGGTTGAAACCAGGAACCAGGAACTCCATCTGTGTCTCGCATGTGAGTGACAGGGGCTTCAACTGCTTGGGTCATCATCTGCTGCTCTCCCAGGTGCATGAGCAGGGAGTTGGGCAGAAGCACAGCCGCTAGCAGGTGCTCTCATATGGGAATGCTCGTATCCCAAACAGCAGCTTAACCCACTGTGCCACAATGCCAGCCCCACTGAGGAATTCTTGCCTGTTTCTGAAATTTTAAGTAAAACACTGAGTGGGGGGTTGGCCAGTGGTTAAGCTGTTGGTTAACACACCTGTATCCCATATTGCAATCCACAGATCAGGCTTCTGATTCTAGCTTTTTGCTAATGCACACCCTTGGGAGGCAGCAGTCATGGCTCAAGTAGTTATGTCCCTGTTTCTTACTGAGAACTTAACTATGTGTGAAGTCCTATGCTTTTCTCCCATTTAATCCTTGCAACAATCCTATAGCATGAGCACCATTAACTCTGGCCAACAGACTGGCCAAAAGTAATTAGATCCATGGCCCAAAATGACACAACCATTATGTGACAGAGACCATGTTAACATTCTGATTGATCTGACTTAGAATAATCAAGCCACTGCCAAAAGTCCTATATAAATGGGAGTAATGACATTTGGAAAAACCCTGAAGTGAAGCCATGCTTCATACAGTTTCTGTGCAATTGAAGGCTCACAGAATCCACTCCCAAAGGCCTCCCTCCTGCTCCCATCTCACAGCCTGCTCATCCTTCTCATGACTTCTGCTAGCTCTTTGTCAGATGAGTGACACTCTGGAGACTAGAAAGACAGATCGAAACAGGTTCTGCTGTTGAGAGACAATCACTACATAGTCTTTAACCAAGAGCACATCAGTTGATATTAGCATTATCATACAATGGCCTAAGAGAAAAACATGCAGTAATCCTAAATAAAGATATTGGGTTCATGTGTTCTGTTTAGCCTAGGCTAAATACAATCAATAAATTAATACACATGTCCCTACAGTTGCTTAAAATTAAAAATCTAAAATTATACAGTGGCTGAAGGCGTTTCAGAGAGGCAGTACATTTTTTTTTTCTGGGGATGACATATTTCTATTAATTGTGCAAGTCTTGTTTCAAAAACTAAAGGCTCATGGGACATCTGTGAACAATGCTGAGCTTGGCCAAATGCCTTAGGGATCGGGGGCTGAGGAAGAGGCAGACCTGATTCCCGTTTTGTTTTGCTATGTTTTTCTCCGACTCTGCATTAACTCCCTCAGAGCTCCCCAGTTAGCTGGGTTTCTTGAGTGGAACTTGAGATTTTTTTCCTAGTTTATTTTTCATTCCAGGGTTTTAAGATATTTCCAGTTTATGCCATGTTCTGTTATGGTGTCAAGTGAAGTCATCCTCAGGTACTCATTGATCTTGAGTATGGGAATAAACTGTTAGGGACTCATTGCTTTAATGGATGGGAAAATAAACTCTAGATTTTTATGTGTTTTATGAAGGGTGACCCCTCTTTCTTGTCAAAGAAGGCACCTTATTCCTTGGAAGGCAAGAGTCAGGATCAAACCAAAGAAACACGTGCAGCTGTTAAGAGGCAGGGCTAGTTGTAGGATTTGGAGTTACTGATAAGAGGACCCATTAAAACCAAAGAAACAGAGTTAGGAAACTAAATGGAATATATAGCAGGGAAAGAAAGGACTTTCAAGATGCCTTGATGATCAGGAAGAGAGTAGTAACCACAGGAAGTTGTAAAGACAGTGGCCCCCACAGAATGGAGGGTAGGAGGTAGGCTTCATAGAGAATCAATGGGGGAAGGAGCGAAATAAACAATAGGAAAATTCTGGAAGTTCTACATGCTATCTCATTGGGAGAGGCAGCAAGACAGGTTTTTTGAGTGTTCAAGCTGATTACCCCTTTAAAATCACTGATTTTGTTTAAAAATAAAAGAGAAATAAATTGGTAACAGTAAACCTAAGACATTATATGTGGAATTTATAAAGAATGTGCCAATAATTAGAAACACAAATAATGCATAAATGCTGATATTCTCTAGTTTCAGTTTATGTTAAGGCTAAAAGCATACCTAGCAACAGATGCATTGTGTGGGTAAAATATAAGAAACAAGTTCCTAAGGATGTGAAACAAAAGCTATGAATTTTTGTAGTTAAATTAAAAAAACCTCTACATTTTAAAGATGCATAAGTGCTTCAAAACTGAAAAACAAGATGAAATAGCTTTATTCTTGTTGAACGCTGAGAATTCTTTTTTGAGTAATTCGTGTGTGCAATTTAAATCAGTTAGACATTTTATTATTTTATATATATTATACTATAACAAACACTTCAAAAATAAAATAGTCCTTTATAATTGAGAACATTTCAAGTGTAATTGAGCAGTAGTTGAAAACAACTGAAAAACTTGTGCTCATTTAAGAGAAAGTACTTATTGTATTTTTAAATGTAAGTCAAGGTTTGATTTTCCATTATTCTATGTGAATGTGTGCTTGAGAAAATGGTTTAACTGGTGTTTGGGGTGTTGGGTGTTGGTAGAGGGTGCTGCATTTGCTTAACTGCCCATTACTGTTTATTCAGACCAAGGCAAGCACATTATCCCAGTAACAGAAGTACTCAAACACTGTGCTAGGAAAACAAAAAAGTCCAGTCCCACAAAGGCTTTTGTGCTACATTTACAAAACAACTGGTTTCAATGACGTGTGTTCTAATGAATCTGCAGACATCCAACACAAAACACTTGCAAATAACAGCTGAGTCTGAAAGTTACTTCAAGCCACTTTTGACAATCGTCCAAACCAATGGGTCCCAAAGTCTCCCAAGACAAATTTACCTCTTCCTTCTTAACTGCCAACACTATTGGCAACTAGCATTTCTATGTATACCTCTTGTCCTCCCATCTGTGATGTACCCGAAGGAACAAAGCAACAATACATCGGGAAGTGAGGAAATGATGGCTTCTCAGAAGTTCCAATTGTCTATAACATAAACTCATTTGCATTTCTACCTAACCATGTGGTCAAGGGCAATTTGCTTAACTGTTTTTGACCCTAGTGGCTTCACAATGCAACTAAATATTTGGACCACATTTCTCATACGTCTTCTAAGCCCATAGATCTTGTGAATAAATCAATTTACAATATTTAAGACAGAAGACTCTCACAGAAGACTATTTACAAATTTCACATATTCACAGAAGAATATTCACACTATTGAAGACAAAAGAATCTCAAGATAGGGATGAAGGGTAGAAGGAAAGCTGAGGTCCACCCAATCAGTATCCTATTTTCAGTGCCATCCCCCTGCTGTGGCCTCTATTAGCTGCCTGGTACCTCCAGAGTCCCAAGGAACCCAGTCTGAGAACTGTGTGACAATGGCATCTCAGATTGTCATCAGCCCTGAGAGTGTGGATCCTATGAGGACCAATGTGACTGTGATTCTTGGAAGCCAGATGAACCAAGACGCTTCTATATTTGTTCTGCCTTATTCTAAGGTTCAGGAAGCTCTTTCGAGCAGGGCCCGCAGCGATATGGGAGACACAGCATTCAAGATGATGCACTGTGGGATTTATTTCCGTTGCTACTCACGGTGATCTGACACCACACACAATGCAGCCCCGTCAGCCCCTGGTAGCATTTGACCGTTTTGTGGCATTTATCGCATTTGGTTGGGCAGTTGCCTTCCACCCAGTAATGGTGCATGACCTAGAAGAGAAACACAGCATGGCGTCAGCAGGAGGTTCCCACCATGGCCACCCTGGGGAAAAGGGCACACCTCCAAACTCACGTCCGTGTTCTTTTTGGATTTCACGTAAGTCTTGATGCAGGAGGGCGGGGCTCGAGCCACACAGCGCTCGTGGACTGTGTACTTGCAGACTGAAAGGAAACAGGTACACAAACTCAGAGCTAATCCGGGTCCTGATTGCAATTTTATGAGAAAAAAATGACATTAACAGAACCTCATTTCATATCCACTGCTCCCTAATCAATCCAATCAGCCACATCAAGGGAAAGTCCAAGCCGACTGTTTCTAGCATGGAATACAAAAGGCCAATTAGTACAGGAAATATTAAGCATGTGAAAAACCAAGACTCCTCCATCATGGCATAGCAGGAAATGCTTAATTAAATCAGTCCTCACTCAGATTTTTCACAATAATTCCCAGATGACAAAAATATTAAAGACAAATTGATGACTGCCAAATGGCTTGGTGTCATTTGCTAGAGAGAGGAGATCTATATTTCATAAAGTATAGGCATGAGCGCAGCTGGTGGGTATGGGAATAGATGCTCACGAGTTTATGTTATTTTGTCTATTGATTTATCTGAACCCTAAATGGCTGATTGAGTCTGCTTGTAGGGGACTAGATTTCCTCATACATGTCAGGTTGTCAACAGAAGCTCACCCTTCTGTTTCTGTCACGACATTGTCCAGCAGGTTTAGCCAGGCAGCACATAGCAACATTAAGTTTACGAGCAAATATGTACATAGACATACATATAAACATGTACGTATGCATATGGAATCCAAAATGGAAAATGGAATTAACGTGAGTTTATTTTGGCACAAAAATTTTAATATTCATACACATGTTTTTTCCTTTTTTAAAAATGTTATTTAAGGTATACACATTTCATATATACAGATTTAGGAACATGGTGACATTTTAATGATCCCTTTGTATACACAGATTTCAATTTGTTGTCTAAAAACACACATCTATCATATGTGTCATAAAATCAAGACTGATTTATTTGGCATTTTCAGATTTTCACATTTCAAGTCAGAATATAATCTTAAAGCTGTTTCTTTAAAAAATAAAATACTAGTTCAGAATGTATAAATTATGAGTAAAATGTAAATAAATCCAGCCATGTAGCCCTTTCAATGAAAACGTAACTACTGCTTGAGAGTATACTGAAAGGATTAAGTCTACCTAACATTTTTAGACTAAAAGTCTTCCAAAATTTATTCAGATCTGTGATGTCCTCCAGCAACACTGAGGAAGAAAACATATTATTTTGTCTTTTCCACAATTAGCTATAATGTTGAATATTACCTTCACCACTCTAATTAGTAATAACTTGCTAGCAAAATTCCCACTTTTTATATAACATCACTTAGTTTAGACTTATACTGTTTCATGAGCTACTATTAATACACTCTGCTGTGAAATATTTCTTCCCTTAAAAGTAATAGAACATTAAAAATCCCCACATTTTCTTTGTATATGCAGAATGTTCTAGAATAACTAACTTTTCCTCTATGGCCATGGGAAACCGTTCTCTGATATGACATAGCACATTTCATTAAAAGCCTTCAACACCTGATAAACCATGTGCCTATATGCAGCTAAAACATGGGCTTCAAAGTCAACTATTACATCTGAAGGTAAGTAACTTTCCAAATGTACTATAAAAGGTTAAAAAAAAAAAAGAAAACTATGTATTGTGCAGAAGTCAGGTAAACAAAACAGATTTAATTAAATACATAAAATTGGGGTGGGTTTAGTAACCTCAACAGTTTCAGTAACTCCATAGGCAGCAGTGAGTGCAGATAAATTCATGGTTGTACTACTGGGAACCTTAAACTTAAGCAAAAGGGGATACAATATCTACCCTCCTACAGGTGAACATCAAGGAATATAAATTTTTCTCATGATGGTAAACTGCAGATTCAAAATACTCAGATGATTTTATGAAGGCACCATCAGTTACACTAGTAGAAAATTCTAATTGGCAATGCTGATCTCATAGAATAAAACAAAAGTTGCAAAGATAAGTGAACTAAAATAGTCAAAATGACCATGTCTCAAGAACTGGCCATGCGTTGGATTCTAAAATCCGTTAACAGCATCTGAAGATTTTCCATGTAGCAGCACTAAAAACAACGTGCTAGAGACATAAAATTGGTTCATATTCCCTGTGACTTCTTAATTTGAAGGCAAATCTATTTTTAACCGATTAGTGCAATTAAAATAAATTCGGAGGAACTGACTCATTATAAGACCTCCATGTGAATAAAGCGGCTAAAGTAGGAAAAAATGAAGAAATATAAAGATATAAATATGTGAAGTCAGGGGGTAATTTTTGAAACCATCCCAGAAAAAAAGGTAAATCAGGAACAAACCACAAGGGGAAAATAATGGCCAAGAATTGGAAGGGATGCTTCATTCCTTCCCCAGGAAAGGATTACTGTAGCTCAACCATCAGGAACGCCAGGGAAACACACGTCACACGTGTATCTGAGGCCTCCTCCACATTCCAGCAAGAGCTGAGTGGGCAACGAGCCTCGCCTGGCCCAGAGCGTGGACAGCCGGGAGAGCGAAGGTACTCACAGGAGCAGGAGAGGCCCTGCTTCCCCACGCCAATCAGCATGTTCAGGCAGAGGTTGCAGTAGGCGGGCTTGTTGAAGTGCTTCAGTCGCCACACATGCTGTCCATCGTCCTTCACGTTCTGCACGGGGCATAAGAGAAACAGATTTCACGTCACGAAATAAACAGTGCAATATCTACGTGCCAATAAGACGCAGGGCTGGACTGACGGCAGCTGAAGACAATCTGTTATTTCAGCTCTGACTTTCTCCAAGATCGCCACAGAGTCTTTAGAAAAACACACGTGCGCTGGTGCAAGGGGATGCTGCTGACAAACCTCGGTGCTATAGCAACCCAGCGATTCTTGCATAATGTCAACAGTTCAACAGTATATCCCAGCCAGCACCAGGGCCTGCGGAACAAGCACGCTGCATGGGATACTTCGTCTTCTGTTGGGAAACTGTTCCAAGGGTTTCATCTGGGTATTCCTTTTTGAATTATCATTAATATTAATATATTCTTGTATGGCTGAAGTAGTGCAATGTAAGATCTACACTTTGTGTGTGTGTGTGCTTACTTTGGGAGAGAGAGAGAGAGATACAACCCATGGCAACCAAGAGGCTGGAGCTGGGAGCTGGGAACAGGATAGCAGGAACTCCATCATTACTTGAGCCATCATTGTTGCCTTGCAAAGTCTTCATGAGCAAGAAACTGGAGTCAGGAGAGGTGCTGGCATTGACCCCAGGAACGCTGATATGAGCATCCTAACCAGCTCCCTCACAGCAGGCCAAGCACCTGTCCCAAAAGCTAAATAGTTTTAAGGAACTGAATTATATTTGCCGTTTTATCACTCCTTTGTAAAGCAGGAATGATATTAATATTGGAGAAAGGTGATAAAATATTAAAATTGTATTACTATACTCAGTTCTCACAATCACCACAGCTATTTGCCATATCAGATACTTGAGTTCTGATTAAATTCACGCTGTAGCCAAAATACTACAATTATCATTTATTATTCTAAGACTTTGTATAAGACTGTAAGAGCTCCTGCTCTGATGGTTATTTAACCACATCTGTGGTGTCCAAGATTGAAACATAATGAAGTAATACTTACAAAACTACTTAAATTTTTTACAAGGAAGTGAAAATATTAAATGAAGTAAGTATATTTCATTACCTTTATTAATATCAGTTTGTCCACTAATATTTATTCTCTGTATTTTACTTACTAAACCACACAAAACTCAAACACACTTATGACATCATTTATGGGTATTCTATTAAAACTATTATAGATAATAATTTTCAGGTTAGCTAAATAATAACATTTCTTAGAATACATTCACCTAAAAATTTTTGAGCACTCACTATTGTGGGGAGCAACTGGGAGCAACTTGGACTAGACTAAGTTACTGGAATTAAGACTTATTCTATGCATCTGCTCTCCCACAATATGGCGCTGAGAAGGGAAACAGCTTCTACACAGCTGCCTCCAGTTCAACCAATAAACTGTGGGACCTGCTCCTGATTGGAGGAGAGCAGCATGCTCGGCGTGTGGGTAGCAGAGTTGGGATTGGTGGAAGAGGACTATAAAGGAGGAGAGAGACAACATGCACCAGGGAACATCTAAGGGGAACATCTGAAGGAACACCTGTGCAGCCCCCGAGAGAGCCGGCCGGTGGTGTGCTGCTCCCCCGCGGAAGTGGGGAATGTGGCAGGGGGAACCGCCCTTCCACGGAGGTGGAGGGACGGCAGCCAACCCGGGAAGAACCAGCAGCAAACCCGGGG